>NC_081566.1:36622184-36692506 GCF_022355385.1 Mustela nigripes | reverse complement strand
TCCTCTTGAATATTCAAAAGAATACTGATCTGCACATGCATGGGAGAAAACAATTCAGGGCCAGGGAAAGAACCACTCAAGAGGATCAGAGGAAACACTATCTGGCATTCATACAAGCTGGGAATAGTGTCTGCTCACATCAATCAGAATGAACAATATTCTAAATCACAGGATATTGATAGGTTACTCAGAAAGGTCTTGTAGTAGAGAATAATTAGCCTTAGACTAAATGCTGATCTGGACCAACCTAACAAATCTTAAAAGCAAGATTGAAAAATACAAAATGATTTCTAAGTAACTGCATCCAGAATAAAAGTCAGCAAATTGTAGAAATATAAAAACATCCAGCACCAACAAGGCAAATTTAAAGTGTCTGGCATTAAGCCAAAGTTAACCATATATGCAAAGCAGGAAAACATGACTGATAATGACAATAAAAATCAGTCAATTAAAACTGATGCAGAACTAATGAAGATGGCAGAATTAGCAGCCAAGAGCATTAAAATAGTCATTAAAACTGCATTTCACTTATTCAAAAAGTTAGGGAGATGATATAAATGGGTTAGGTAGATTAGATAAATGGTATAAAAAAGAACTAAAATAAATGCCTAGCACAGATACCTCTTTGGAATAGTGATTTCATTACCTTTGGTTATATAACCAGAAGTGAGATTGTTGGATCATATGGTAGTTCTGATTTTAATTTTTAAAGGAATCTCCATACTGTTTCCATAGTGATTATACCAATTTATATTCTCATCAACATTGCACAAGGGTTCCCTTTTTTCTACCTCCTCACCAGCACTTACCTCTTAAGAGTTTTCTGATAATCATCATTCTAATAGTTGTAAGCTGATATCTCATTGTGATTTTGATTTGCTTTTTCTTAATAATTAAAGATGCTGAGCAGCTTTACATGTACTTGTTGGCTATTTCTATATCTGTTTTGGAAAAATGTCTATTCAAATTCTTTATTCATTTTTAAATCTGATTATTTGTGTTGTTGTTCTCTTGTATGAGTTGTTTATAGATTTTGAATATTAAACCCTTATCAGATATATGAATTGCAAATATATTCTTGAAGAACTCCTTTTAGCATTTTTTGTTGGCAGGTCTAGTGGTGATAAACTTTCTCAAGTTTTATTTGTCTGGGAAAGTCTTTATCTCTCCTTCATTTCTGAAGATCAACTTTACCAAATAAAGTATTCTTGATTGACAATTTTTTTCTTTCAGCACATTTAATATCTCTTCCTACAGTCCCAGTCTTTACAGTTTCTGCTGAGAAATTAGCTGACGGACTTATTTTTATAAAGTTCCTCTTATAAATTACATGCTTCTTTTCTTTTGCTCTTTTCAAGATTTTTTTGTCTTTGATTTTTGAGAGTTCATTATGGTATATCTCCAAAAATATGTCTTTGAGTTGAACTTGTTTCTGGATATATGAACTTCATGAACTTGGATTCCAAATATCTCTCTGGCTTGGGGAAGTTTTCAGACATTATTTCTTTAAATAAGTTATCTGCTTCTTTCTCCCTCCTAGGACTCCAAACTGCATGGATTGTTTCTTTTACTAACATCATAAAAATCCTGTAGGCTTTCTTTATTCCTTTTCATTCTTTTTCTCTTGCTCCACTGACTGGATAATTTCAAACAATTTGTCTTCAAGTTTCACTGATTCTTTCTTCCACTTGATCCAGTTTGCTGTCAAAACCATCTATTGAATTCTTTGGTTCAGCCACCGTAGTCTTCAGCTCCTTTTCATGTTCCTATCTGTTTTGAACTTGTCATTGTTCTCTTGTATTGTTTTCTTAATTTTGTTAAATTGTTTATCTGTGTTCTCTTGTAGCTCTCTGAGCATTTTTAGACAATTAGTTTGAATGCTCTATCAGGCAATTCTTGTATCTCTATTTTAGTGGAGAGGGGCTCAGTTTCTAAAGGTTTACTGTATTTCTATGGTGATGTCATGTTTTCTTAATTCTTCACAATCTCTGTAGCCTTGTTCAAGTATTTGCATATTTGAAGAAACAGTCTTCTTCTTCAGTCTTTCTACACTGAGTTCAGTAAGGAAAGGCCTTTTTCTGGGTATAGGGATACACTAGAGCATTCTGTGATCCTGGGTCTAATGTTGTAATGTTGTAAGGTGCTAAGTGCTAAGTGCATGTGGTATGTCTGGTGACTCTGGGTTCAACCTATGTGATCTCTTAATGGCTCAGGCTGCTGGGATCAACAACTGCATGGGCCTTGGCAAGCACCATAGGGTAGGTCTTCATTTGCTACAAGGACTGTTGGAATCCTCAGGAACACCTCCATATCAATCAAGCAGTGGTGTGGCCTGAGTGGTGGTGTGCACACACTCGGCTGCAGGGCTGGTTGCAGATCCTGTGTAATGACAAGAGCTGGTTGCAGACATATATAGTAAAAAGGCCATGGCCAGAAGCAAGGGCAGTGGTTAACTGCCAGAGCACAACAGCTGTAGGGGTCTGGGCTGTCAGTGTCCACCCCCCATGGCTGGAGGCTATTGCCATGGCACATGCACAAAAGAAAACCAGTAACAAGAGTCTCATCAGGGGTGTGCAAGTGCACAGATGGTTGGGCTAGCTGCAGGTGAGCACAATGGTCATGTCTGTAATAAGAGACAGGGCTGGATATGGCTCTTAGTAAGCACTACCATGGTAGCAGGGTCTCTCCAGGGATACACACATGGCAGTTGAGGTCTGGGATGAGAATCAGGACAATAGAGTGCAGGCTCATAGCTGGAGAGGTTAGCCCAGAGTGTGCACACAGCAGTGGCAGTCAGCTGTGAAGGTCTGGACTTGTGTCTCATTGTGCAACTGCAGAGGCCGGGGTTGCCTGTCTGTGTGAATCCTGGGCTCCAGTGGGGAATGGGGGTAGTAGGAGGGATAGGGGAGGTATTCAAGCAGCTGGCACCTATGAACATGAAACTTATGGGAGAAAACATCAACAGTGAAACCTTCAGGGTCCAAAATGACTGTGCTGGCATTTGGTTTCTACAGTGGCAAAAGCTCCTGGGATCCCTTGCAGAGAAGGCCATGGGAAACCATGGCCATTTCCACTGTGGGGCTAATACTGGTTGACCCTGCCCTCTTGTTCTAGACTGTCTTTAGTTGTCTCAGCTTTGCTGGTCTCTGGGTGAGGTGAAACTAAAGTGAGACCTTCATGCAGCGCCCCCAAAAGTTTCAGGATTCTGATCACTCACCCTACTATCCCTTTCCTGTCATGGGACTCTTTAACTAGGGAGTTCCCTCTTGGCACTGAGCAGTTTCAGCCTGGTGGGTGGAATAATGCAAGAAAATGAAGTTGTTCTTCCTTCCCTTTTTATATGGTTATTCTCAGGGATATTTTTGTATTTTGTTTGTTTGTTTTGTGGTTATTGTTGTTTCCACTGCTGTGTTGCCAAAGTATCTTAAGTGAACTTCTGAGCCCTCCTGAAGCTGTTTTTGTTCATGGATAGATGTCTAATTGTTTACTTTTGTGGGGGAACAGAGACCGGGTTCTTCTACTCTGCATTTTGAATATGTTGGTCCCTAACGTGCATTTAATTGAAGTCCTCAGGAAGGGATGGATCGAAAAAACATTTGAAAAAGATGGATGAAAAATTTCCAAACCTGATGGAAACCATAAACCCACATGCGTTCAAGAAGTTAGATGAAACCTAAAAAAAAAGAAGAAAGAGGAGGAGGAGGAAACTATAGTAAGGCACATCATAATCAAATTGCTCAAGACCAATGGTACAGAGAAATATTGAAAACATCCAGAAAAAAATGGAACATTGCACACAGAAAGCTAATCATGAACACAGATTTCTCACTGGAAACAATACATATGAGAAAATAATATTATTGAAATGGTGACATTTAGAAAAGAAAACTATTGAGAATGCTATAAAGAAAATACTTTTCAAAAATAAAGGCAAAAGACTTTTTCAGAAATACAAAGCTGAAGAATTCATCACCAGCACGCCTACACTACCAAAATAATAAAGAATATTAGGGAATATTAATAAAGAAAGAATATTAGAGAAAGTACTTTGGCAGAAAGAAAATGGCTCTGCATAAATATATTAATATACATGAAGAAATGAAGATCAGCAACAATGGTAACTAGAAGAGAAAATGTATGCATGTTTTTCTCTATTATTTAAATGTATCTAGAAGGTAATTGATTATTTGAGCAAAAACAACAAGGTAGTATGGGGGTTATGAAATATGTAACAATAAAATGCATGTAACAACATCACAAAAGACATGGGAAGATAAATAAAATACACTACTGTAAAGTTCTTGTAGTACACATAAAGTGATATCATGTCATTAAAATTTAACTATTTAAATAAGCATACAATCTACCTTAGGCAATCACTAATAAAAGTGAAGATAACTAATAAGCCAACAAAATAGGAACAACAACAACAAAATACTCAATTAGTTCAAAAGAAGACAGACCAAAGAAGAAAATAGCACAAAAAACAAATGAGACAAATAAAAAGTGACTAGCAAAATAATATATTTAATTCTAATTATTAACACTACATTAAATGTAAATAGTCTAAACACACCACTTAAAAGGCAAAAAAAACCCTGTTATATTGGATATAAAAACAAAACTTAACTATATACTGCTTATAAGAAATGATGTTTAAATAGACACAAAGGGTTTAAAAATAACGGAATGGAAAAAAGATATGCCATGATGATACTAATTAAAAGAAAAGTTGGAGTGGCTATATTAAGAATAGAAAAATTCAATTTCAGAATAAGAAATATTATCAATAATAAAAGTGATCATTTCATACTATTGAAGGGATGCCTTTTTTCAAGAGACCATAGCAATCCCAAATATTTATGCATATGATCACCGGGTTTCAAAATGTGGGTAGCAAAAACTAATATAATTGCAAAAAGAAAGAGACAATCCACAGATATAATCTCAATTATATTGAAATTAAAGATTTCAATATTCCTGTGTCAATAATTGACTTAAAATAAAGTTGACAGATGTCAGGAAATACATAGAATACTTGGACAATACTATCAACTAAATTGACCTAATCAACATTTATAACATATTCCTTCCAACGATAGGAAATTATATATTTTTTCAGTTTCATGTGGTATACTTACTAAGATAAACTATATTCCAAGTCATAAAGCAAGCTTCAATAAATTTAAAGGAGTCAAGTCTTTTAAAATATGTTTTCTGAGAACCATGGAATTAAATTAGAAATAACAATAGAAATATCCTTGGAATATTGATAAATATTGGAAACTAAAGAACACATTTATAAATAATCCATAGTTTGAAGGAAGAATGAAGAGAAAAATTAGAGAGCATTTTGAAATGAGAATAGAATTATGGAGCATTTTTAAAAATTAAAACACAGTATATTAAAATTTGCGGGATTCCATGAATGAACTATGTAGAGGAATTTGTAGCACTAAATATTTATAGCATGAAAAAAAGTCCTAAACTGATAACATCAACCTTAAGGAACTTGGGGGAAAAAAAAACAGCAACTTAAACTCAAAGTTGGCAAAAGAAACTAATAAAGATTAGAAAAAAAATTACTGAAAAAAAAAATAAAAACAATAAATAAAAATCAGTGAAATAAAAAGCTCATTCTTTGAGGAAATCAAGAGAATTAATAAAGCTCCAACCAGTTAGAACATGTTAAAAAAAAAAAAAAGAGAGAGAAGTCACAAATTCTAATAACAAGAATGAAGGAGTTGACATCACTACAAAATTTATAGATATTAAAAGTGTAATAAAAAAGTACGAAAAGCTTTATGCCAAAAATGGTAAAATGGACAAATTCCTTAGAAGTAATAAACAAATTCACTCAATAAAAAATAGATAAACAGAATAGTCCTATATCTATTAAATAAATCAAACCTTAAGTTAAAAATCTTCCCAGAAAGTGGTGCCTGGGTGACTCAGTTGGTTAAGCGGCCAACTCTTGATTTTGGCTCAGGTCATGATCTCAGAGTCCTGGGATCTAGCCCCGCAATGGGCTCAGCACTCAGAAGGGAGTCTGCTTGAGGACTTCTCTCCTTCTCCCTCTGCCCCTCCTCACCTCTCTCTCTCTGTCTCTCAAATAAATAAATAAATTTTTTTTTAAATCTTACTAAAAAGGAATTCCACTAAATATTTAAGGAAGAAATTATACCAATTGTACACAAACTACTAAAGACCGTCAAAGAAGGAATACTTGTCAACATTTTGTATTAGGTTAGCAATATCCTGATACTAAGTCAAGGCAAAACTTTACACAAAAAAGAACAACAGACCTGTATTCCTCATGAGCATAGATGGAAAAATACTAGACAAATATTTAGCAAATTAGATTCCAGCAGAGTTTATGGCCAAAACACAAGGTTGGTTTAACATTTTAAATCAATGTAATTTACCATGTTAAAAAAAATAAAAAATAAAATCTCTATGATTTTCTTAATTGATTCAGAGAACAATTGGTCAAAACCTGATATCTATTTCCAATAAAAATTCTCAGCAACATAAGGAATAGAAGGAAATTTTTTAACCTAATAAAGTGCATCTGTGAAAATTCTACAGTTAATATATTCTTTTTTTTAAAAATATTGTATTTATTTATTTGACAGACAGAGATCATAGATAGGCAGAGAGACAGGCATAGAGAGAAGGGGGAAGCAGGCTCCCCGCTGAGCAGAGAGCCCGATGCGGGGCTCGATCCCAGGACCCTGAGATCATGACCTGAGTGAAGGCAGAGGCTTAACCCACTGAGCCACCCAGGGACCCCCAGTTAATATATTCTTAATGTGAAAACTAAATGCTTTCCCCTTAAGATCAGGAATAAGATAGGATGTCCACTTTCACCACTTCCTTTCTATGTGTGAAAGATTCTGGCCATTGAGGCCGGCTAAACAAAAGCCACCCTGATTGTAAGAAATACAATTGTCTTTATTTGAAGACATGATCATCTTCATAAAAGATCTGACGGACAATGTGCTACTAAGGAAAAAAGTGAATTTAGAGATGTTGTAGAAGAAAAGATCTCTACACAAAAATGAAAACTGTATTTCTGTATTAACAATGAACAGTCAGAAATTGAAATATTTTTAAAACAGTATTTACAATAGCATAAAAAAATGACTTTGAGGTGAATCTGACCAAAGGTTATTACTTATAAATTAAAAACAGTAAAACATTGCTGAGAGAAATTAAAGAAAATCTAAATAAATGGAGAGATGTTCTTTACTCATGGATGAGAAGACTAGATTTTTTTAAATAGTGATTTTCCTCAGATTGATCTATAGACTTACTGATCTTTCAAAAATCCCAGTGGGTTTTCCTGTATAAATTGATAAGCTGATGTTTGTTTTAAAATTTGCATGAAAATTCAAGAAACACAGAAAATCCAAAACAAATTTGAAAAATAAGAGCAAAAGAGAACTACCTGATTTCAAGACTAATTATAAGCTAAAGTATTGAAGACTGTATGGTATTGCTATAAAGATAGACAAATAGATCAATGGAACAATAGTCAAGAAAGAATCCTTTACTTTTACCCTTACCAGACAGCTGATTTGGGGCAAAGGAGGAAAGGCAAAGAAAACACAGTCTTTCAGCAAACAGTGTTTGAACAACTAGATAATCACATGCACAATATGAACACCTCACACCACATATAAAAACTAACTACAAGGGATTCTAGACCTAAATGGTAAACTGAAAAGTCTAACATTTCTTGAAGAAAATGGGAGAAAATCTTCGTGATCTTATGTTAGGCAAAGATTTCTTTGATACAACATCAAAAACATATATATAAAAGAAAAAAAATGTTGGAACACCTGGGTGGCTCAGTTGGTTAAGCATCTACTTTTGGCTCAGGTCATGATCTCAGGGTCCTGGAATTGAGCCCTATGTTGGGCTCTCTGCTCAGCTAGGAGTCTGGTTCTCCCTCTTCCTCTGCCCCTCCCTTTGCTTGTGCTCTCTCTCTCTCTCTATCTCAAATGAATAAACAAAAATCTAAAAATAAAAAAGATAAATTGGGTTTGACCAAAATTTAAAACTTCTGTTGTCAAAAATTACTATCAAAATAATAAGAAGTTAAACTGAAAGAAAATATGATAGTTATAATAAGGAATTTGCATTCAGAATATTTGGAGAATATTCAAGACTCAAAAGTAAGGGCAGGGCACCTGGGTGGCTCAGTTGGTTGAGTGTCTACCTCTGGCTTAGGTCAGAGTCCCAGGGTCCTGGGATGGAGTCCTACCTCGGGCTCTCCACTCAATGGGGAGCCTGCTTCTCCCTCTCCCTCTGCCTACTGCTCCCCTTGCTTGTGCTTTCTCTCTATCCCTTTCTTTTTCTATCAAATAAATAAGCAAAATCTTAAAAAAAAAGTAAACAATAAGGAGGAAAAATCCAATTTTTTAAATGGAAAAAATATTTGAAGAGCCATCTCAACAAAGAATACATGTGGTGGCAATGAAGGTCATGAACATACGCTCAATTCTATTAGTCATTACCAAAATTCAAACTAAAACTCAAGGTACCAGCATAAACCTATTAGAACGAGTAAAATTAAAAATATTGATCACACTAAGTATTGGCAAGGATGTGAAACAACTCAAATTTTCAACATCAAAGATGGAAATGTAAAATGGTGAAGCCACTTTGCAGAACACTTTGGCACTTAGAAAATTAAATGTATGTATATTGTATGTTCTAACTACTCCACTCTGAACAAAGACTTGTACAAAAGTATTCATAGAAGCTTTACTTGTGATAGCCCTGAATAGGAAACAACCCAAATGTCCATCACAGGTGAATAAATAGGTAAATTTTGGTCTATCAACTCAATGGAATACTGCTCATCAATAAAGTAGGAATAAATTGCTGTTACATACAATGTAAATGAATTCGGGGAAAAAAGAGTAAATACTGTGTGTTTTTATTAATATAAAAATAGAAGATGTGAACAAAGTAAAAAAATTTTAAAAAATTAAAATAAATAAATAATAAATAAATAAATAATAAAAAAAATTAAAAATTAAAAAAATAAAATAAAAATAGAAGATGTGCATTGCTCTGTAGTATCAGAACACAGATCATTGGCTGCCTCTGAGCAATGTGGGTTGGAGAGGGACAGAAGGGAGTGATGCAAAGGGAACTCAGGAAGCTCTTGGAGGTGATGGATATGTTTATTGTCTTGAATGTTATGATGGCTTGACAGATATATACACATGTCAAAACTTACTAACTTTTCCACTAAGTATGTGCAGTTTATTGTATAGCAATTATTCCTCAATAAAATCTGCTTTAAAAAGATGAATATGTATTGAATTCAGACTGTAGCTAAGGATATAGGAATTTGTGACCATCATCTTGATGATGATAGCTCAGGAGTCCCTAAAAGAGATTCACGAGGCCATGATTCTGCTCACAATGCATGCAGAACTAAGTGTCAACTGTCTATTTATAGTCAGTCTGCTTAGGTTTGAAACCCAGCCAAATAAATGTAGGAGGTGTGAATCTTTGGTAAGTTTCTTTATTCAACCCAGCTCAAATTTCTTACCCAACCTCATGAGATTGTTACAAGGATATAATAGATCACATAGTAAGTGATCAAAAAATGTTAGCTTAACAAATGCTATATTCTCATGTCAAAATTTGGGTGAGGGGTTCATAGATTTGGCCAGCTGCTCAAAGAGTTCTGTGTCTCAGAAATTCAACCACTGTGGTAAGTGAAGCTGTGAAAGGCAGGAGAAATTATTCAAAAAGAGTGTGCAGAAGCAGATGAGAAAAATAAGTACAGAATCTCGGGGAACTATCTGAGCTTGATGAGTGAGAGAGAGAGAAGGAACCAGATAAGAAAACTGAGAAGTAATGCAGAGGTAAAGCAGAAACCAGGAACTGGCAGGGTCACAGAAGCCAGAAGAGGAAATATTTTTAAGAAAAAAAAATATCACATACTTCAGCCATGTGGAAGAAGCTCAACTATAAGAAAGATCGACTGGATCTGACAAGAGTGAGTTTTAACTTTTTTGTTTATTAAGATATAATTGATATATAACATTATATTACTTGCAGGTGCACAAATAATGACTTGATATCTATAGATATTGAAAAATGATCACCACAGTGATCTAGTTAACATGTTGACCTTGAAGGGAACTATTTCACCAGAGAGGTGGGGAAACAAGGCATAGGAATGCTGGACAATTAATTGAGAGAACTTTTCGAGAAATTTAGAAATTATTTAAAAAAAATAAAACAATAAGGGGGAAAGAGAGTATTTCCCATGGTAAGGAGCACCTGAGCTTGTTTTCAAGATAATGGGAAGAGGCCAGAGAAAAACAGGTTGTTGGAAATGAAAAAAAGACAAAGTGACTCTTTCAAAATGAGGTTTTAAAAGAAGTCGAAGAGGAAAGGCAATGGGGTATGCAGTCTTAGAAATACCAAAAACCTTATTACATTTTATGGAAACTAGAAAGAAGAAAAGAAGAGTGAGGACCAGAGACATTTTGAGTGAAGAGGAGGAAAATTGAGGTCTCTGGTATAATTACTGAGGTCATGATCCAAAAAAAATAGATAATTGACTGACATTGCCAACACAAGCATTGTAAGGCTAAGAGACTTGAATTATCAGGAACTTGACATTACCACATACATGATGTGCTGGATGTAGATTTTCTGAAGAATTTAAAGAGATAGAGTACTGCAACCTCATATACCTGACAACAGATACTATCACAGACTCAAAGTTTTATTTTGTTTTTAATAAGTGATTATATTGATGTTAAAAGCTACAAGCAATCAACCACAATATATACAACCATGGAATGAAGGACCTAGTTACTAAGTACACAGGTTCGTCTATTAAGCCTTTGGTTCTACTTCTGATTCTGCTCCGTGACCCTGAATAAGAATCTTTGCCTTGCTGAATATCAGTGTCCAACTATAAAGTTTGATCCGGGTTGCACATGATAAAATTAAATATCTTTATTTCAGTTCCAGAGATGATATCATTTTTGGTTTAATGGGACTTGACAAGTTTTTTTTTTTTCATTCCAAAACAAAATATGTTATTTTCATCAGTAGATGAGAATAAATAAATAAGAAAACCCAAAGTCAACTGTCAGCCCCCTGTACCATGAGGGTTCAAATTTGTTAAAGTCCCCTAGTCACCTTTAATTTCCAATAGATAAAATAAGAAAAGTCCATTTGTCTGGCTACATAGGCTTCCTCAATCAGAGACAGCCAATGCCCTTCCAGCTTCATGTAGGTCATTCTAAACAAAATGTAGTGTTTCATTTTAGTAATAAAATTCTAAACTATTTATCTTTATGATATTTTCCAGATAACCTGACCTCACATCAAGGAAAAGCAGTGCTTTGTTTCAGAAGGACACAAGTATAGTAATTAAATATGAAGTTTCAGGAATGAGATCACCTGAGTTTGAATTCTGGCCCCATTGCCTACTAATTATAGCTTTACCCTTCCAAGCCTCCTATTCTCCACCAGCAAGACAGCACTGTTAAAAATTTCAATGAGCGTGTGCATCAGATATGCTTAGGATAACATCTGGCACATAGTGAGCAATAAATGTTATTCTTTTTTTAATTTTTAATAAAAATGCACTACCTTTGGGGGAAATATTTTTTCCCTCAGTGAATATTTCTTCTGTTCAGATATTGGGTACATTTTATTTGCAGCCTGAATATAAATTAGCTTTAATTGAGGCAATTAATCTTGAGATTAGTGTGGCCCCACAAAAAGCCATTGAATAGAGGGTGGCATTTAGAATATCTTCTGAATGGGACGCCTGGGTGGCTCAGTTGGTTAAACAGCTGCTTTTGGCTCAGGTCGTGATCCCAGTGTCCTTGGATCGAGTCCCACACCGGGCTCCTTGCTCAGCAGGGAGCCTGCTTCTCCCTCTGTCGCTGCCTGCTGTTCTGTCTGCCAGTGCTCCCTCTCTCTGACAAATAAATAAAATCTTAAAAAAAAAAAAAAAGAATTTCTTCTGAAGTAAACCTGATAAACCTTCCACTTCATTTTTTTTTGTATTTCTTTTATTTTTTTTTTAATTTTTTTTTTATAAACATATATTTTTATCCCCAGGGGTACAGGTCTGTGAATCACCAGGTTTACACACTTCACAGCACTCACCAAAGCACATACCCTCCCCAATGTCCATAATCCCACCCCCTTCTCCCAACCCCCCTCCCCCCAGCAACCCTCAGTTTGTTTTGTGAGATTAAGAGTCACTTATGGTTTGGATCAAGAAGATGTGGTATATATACACAATGGAATACTATGCAGCCATCAAAAGAAATGAAATCTTGCCATTTGCGACAACATGGATGGAACTAGAGCGTATCATGCTTAGCGAAATAAGTCAAGCAGCGAAAGACAACTATCATATGATCTCCCTGATATGAGGAAGTTGTGATGCAACATGGGGGCTTAAGTGGGTACGAAAAGAATAAATGAAACAAGATGGGATTGGGAGGGAGACAAACCATAAGTGACTCTTAATCTCACCTTCCACTTCATTTTTCCTCCTTCTTTTTTCCCACCCATTTGTCTCCACTCCAGTAGGAAACAATGGTCCAGATATTGTTAGCAGAGAGTCCAAATAAATAGAAGGAGGCCTATCAGTTGGGGCGGCGGGGTGGCTCATTGGGTTAAGTGTCTGCCTTTGGCTCAGGTCATGATCCACGGGTCCTGGGATTGAGCCCCGCATCAAGCCCCACATTAGGAATCCTTGATCAGCCAGGAGCCTGCTTCTCCCTATGTCCCTCCCCCTGCTCATGCTTTCTCTCTCTCTCTCAAATAAATAAGATCTAAAATTTTAAAAAAGAATCATTCTCTTTTATCTTAAAAAAGAGAGAGAGAGAGGCCTATCGAGAACTGGGTAAACAAACAAACAAACAAACAAAAGAGCTGGGTATGCCAGTTTGAACAGCTAAGAATTTATGTTGTGAACAATGGAGTGCCAGTCTGGAGTTAAACGGGGAAACAGAAAGATGAAATATGCATGTTAGGAGATGATTTAGGGATAACTATAAAACATGAATTGGCGAACTTTTTCTGGAAATGGTTACATAATATTTTAGTTTTTGCCAGGTTTTGTTACAACTGCTGAATTTTGCTGCTATAGGACAAAGGCCCCCATAGGTGAGATGTAAATTAATGGGTATGGCTGTTGTTCTAATAAAACTTTATTTACAAAAACAAGCAGCAGTAGCAAGCAGAATTTGACCTTGTTATAGAAGATGAATTGTACAGTGTAAGATTGAACCAGAATCAGGTATTCCAATGAAGTAGTTAGCATAATTGACCAAGAAAGACCTGAGGAAACTTGAAGAAAGCCATTAGCAGAGAGACAAAAAGGAGGCAATAAGGTTTTCATATATGTAGGAGATAGAAACCACAGGTCCTAATAACCAGTTGGATATAGGTAGAAGTGATCATGAAAATCCAAAGTTTAGATCTGATTTGGATGATAGCATACAGGTGGTACTCCCCACTCAATGATGGGAAACACGGGCACTGAACTATTACACAGTACCTAGGAAAGCTCTGCCCTCTGGTCACAAGTCACAGCCCTGACCAAAATTCTCTTCTCGGTGCAGAACCAGCAACATAATTTCCATGACCCACTATAAAATAAATGAACTTGTGGGAACCCTTATTGAAAATGATTAAGGTTTTCAAGACAATAACAGTAGGGCTTTAAATCAAGCATGGAAGCCTTTTGAAGCACTGGGCCTTGTGCCCACAAAGATTTACAGGACCATGAATCTGACCTTGCCCTTATCTCCAGCCTGGCATCCTTCAGGGGTGGGTTAGCTACCATAATTCCAGAAGCATGGTATATTTACAAAATGGAGCTTCTAGTCATGTTTCTTTTGACTAATGGATTTCAAGGATGTTTTTCCACAGTGCAGGGCTTTGCTGTGCCAGTAATTAAGGAAATTTTTTACTGGGGTCATAGCTTTTTAACATGCCTCCAAAGCCCACTTTTGTTCCCAATCTGTCACATAATGTAAATAGCTGTACTTCAATGGTGACTTCAAGTTAAAGGACCTTTTTAAATTTTTTCTTCCCTCATCTCTTATTCAAGATATGGCAGAATGGCAGAGGTGAGAGAAGACTCATGAGGTGAGGGAAGACTCAATCCCCATGACTGACTGATACTGCCTTTGGAAGATGAGTTTCTCTCTGTGCATCAAGTTGACAAGGCATTTGGGGTGGCGCACTGAAAAGGAAGGTAAGCTCCAAAGTCCTAGATACCACCCCCCAACCATTTCCTCGGGGGACCTATTGATGTCTTAGAAGGTTAAACCCACTAGGAAGCATGGAGAATGTTCTGTGGCCAGTGAAGAAAACTTTCTTTGACTAGAAGTCCAAAAATACGTGCTGTCTGTCCAACTTAGCCACCATTGTTTAGTACCCTTAATTGACTCTTGACATTGCTTAGTACATCTTCCTTATGGTGACACGTGAAGTATGGGTCTTCAAGACCTTAAAGTCAGGTTTTGTATTATCTTTGTTCTTATTCCATAAAGTTTCAGAGGACCTATCATGTCAGGATATTAGATAATTTATGATTCATAACAAAGAGCAAGCAAAAAGAAAAATGTCATCATAGCTGATTATGATGTTTATGTACACACACACACACTCCATTTACAATCAATTACTCCCCTATTTACCAAGAAATATTTCTTTCCATTTGGAAAAAGGAAAGCGAACTACCCAAACACAAGAATTCCTACAGAGCAGTCACCTATTTAGGGTTGCCAGATAAAATAAGAGACACTAAGTATTTATAGAGATTTGGGACATAGTTATACATTAAAATGTGTTATTTATTTGAAATTCTAATTTAATTGGATGCCCCGTTTTTTTTTTTTAATTGGTAAATCTGGCAACTCTAGAGCTGTGTGGGAAATCTAACCATATATCTAAAGTCTCATTTAGCCCTGAGATTCTCAATCTAGCATGACTTTATGGTTTCCAGTAAACCTATCTAAGAGTAGAAGTTAAGTAGAAAATAGTAATTCAATAGAAGAATCTGTTAATCAAGCAAAACAGTAACCGCAAATGTAATCCACCTAATTGTAACCCTAACCCTAACCTAACTTAATGGTCTATAAAGTGTGATGTGCTCACCGCAGGAGACATTCAAGGCAGTCCACTTAAGTAGAAGAGGTAAAAAGGAGAACATTCCATTTTTAAATTAGAAAGAAGTTGACAGAAGAATTGAGCCTAGTTCTCTGTCTCTATCAGGAGGTGAAGGTATCATGAAGGATCTGCGATAGTTTCACAACACAGGTGGTCAACAAAGAAAAGCGTATATTAGTTTTCAGCACTATTAAAAGGGAGGGATAAAAATGTTTTTAATTTTTGTGCTTTGCTTTGCCACAAATGACATGACATCCTTAAAAATGTATAAGCATCT
Organism: Mustela nigripes; assembly: GCF_022355385.1. Classification (NCBI taxonomy): domain Eukaryota; kingdom Metazoa; phylum Chordata; class Mammalia; order Carnivora; family Mustelidae; genus Mustela; species Mustela nigripes. The sequence continues at coordinate 36,677,040 of NC_081566.1, read as the reverse complement.
TTTTTGCATAAGCATGATTTTTGAAACTTAAATTCTCCAATATAATTTCTGCAGAGTTTAAATTATTTTCAAAGATACAAAACTGTGATTCTCCAGTTACTGTGCAGCAATAGCTCAAGGACATCAAGGATGGCAGGGATTTAGTGGATAAACTTCAACAAAAACCTTTGCTTAATTACCGGATGAAATTTAATTCCGTAATTTAATAATCACAGTTAATAATGCCTTTTTTCTTTTGGATCTATATACCAACATGGCATATATTTTTCAGTTATGACAACCATTACAACCAAGTATCAGAATTGCTTTACCATAAAATTTTCTACAATAATAAAGTAGCTCCATACTTTTCATGTACGAAAATATTCTTATACATCTTCTTTGTGGAAACAAAACAGTTTTGATATTTTGCTTTACATGTTGAAACATTTCAGGGAAATTAAAGTGTGTTGAATCATTTATAAATAAAATGAAATATAAATTATTATACCTTTGATCTTTACCTCATCTACTTATTTTTTAAATTTTGAGACTATTTTATTATATTAGAGACAATGGAAAAATTCATATAATTTTTAAATAAATAATACTTAGAAATCAGAGAAGTGTTTAAAATTTTCAATTTGAGAGCTATGTAGTAAAATATATGTTCAGTGATCTGCACAATTACCTATCAGAGATATTTAGGAGACATTTCAAAATGGGTTGGGGATTTATTCTAAACTCTTAAGTTTTACTCATTTTTTTCCACTGAGTTTATTATTTTTGACAATTCTAGAGTATCCTAGGTAAAATTGCTTTTTATTTTGGAGGAGTGGGCAGTCTCCTCTTTTGGCAAAAAAAAAAAAAAAGTGTTTAATTTGGAGACCCAAGCCAGAACTATTCTTAAACTGCCTTTGCCTCAAAATTTAGAGGAACAAGGGTAAGTTTTCATTTTTGCATATAATACATAGTTCAGCAGTGCTGTTTAAAAGCTAATTTAATCATTTCTATTACAGATTAAACCTAGTTCCTCTTCTTATAACCATCCAAAAAAAAATTACTTACAACTCTGAATCTGAAGATGATCATTAGATTCTTTTCTTTAAAAAATGTTTGTGTCATTTTTAATTTAGTAAAGGAGAGTGCAATACATTTTTTCTATTTTTTGTTAATTTGTCTACTTTTAAAAAACTCACATATTTGTAAAGTAATTGAATTTTTAAAAAAAAAGATTGTATTTAGAATAAAGAGCTAACCAACAATATTAGATCAAAGAATGGATAACTTAGTGTTCTTTGAAATTGCTAGGAATTCTTGGAGAGCTAAAAAGAAATAATAGACAAGAGTAGAAATCATATGAAGTTAGATAAAGTTTAGTAACATGAACAAAGATCACTTTTTTGTTTGTTTGTTTTTTGTTTTGGTAAGCTCTAAGCACAATATGGGGCCTGAACTCATGACCCAGAAATCATGCTGTACCAACTGAGCCATCCAGCCATTCCCAAATGTAATTTTTTATTAGTTACAATTCTGTTTCAATAATTTAAAGTTAGAAGTCATCCTTAGCTTAAGGAATATATAGATTAACAACTTCATGACAAACCAGAATTACTTTTAATATTTTGACTAGGCCATATTTTATAGGCAAACTGAGTATAATTAAGGAAAATATTTTAGAAGCTTAAATTTATGGTTGGATGCCATTCTTCTATATAAAAGATATGCAGTAGAAATGATATATACAGGTAAAAACAACACATAGACTTATTTTTTTTTCAACCTGGCTAAAGTAATTGAATTTTCTAAAATAATGCTTTGGTGGCTTATCAAGAAAAGTCCCTAGAAAGTGAAGAAAGGAAAAAACACTTAAATCACTCACTGAGTTACTCTACACTGCGGACAGATTACACAAGTAAAATGGAAGGTAGGCCTGAGTGCTCAGATCTTGTGGGGGACATTGTGGCTTCTTTGGGTTTCACTTGACTATACAACTTTATAATATATGCTATATTTGAAATATGAGTATAGTGATAAAATGTCACCGGGTTTGTGGTTACCAAAACCACCCCGAAAAATAAGAAAAAGAAAAGGAGAGAATGAATAAAGAAAGTAAAGGCCTGAATGTAAGATTTTAACATAGTAAACTTCCTATTTTTGTGGGGGTTTTTGTTGTTTTGGGGGAGGCTTTTGTTTATTTGTTTGTTTGTTTGTTTGAGACCATAAACCCATTTTCCAGGATCATCTAAGTTCTTTCCTTCAGACTACTTCTATTCAATTTTAAAGGACTATGTGGAAATCTCACATCTTGATTTAAGTTCTAGTTCTCAGCACCGCTTCCCTATTCTTAAAAATTTATCTTTAAAGGTTCAGCTCATTTGTTACCTCTTTTATGAAAACATCCATGATGAATTCAGAATATTTTATGCAATGTTATTTCACTGATTATCATCAACATTTGTTCTCTGTTGGAAGATGAGCTCTACAAAGCAAGGCACATATTTTATTCATCCTTCTATGCCCAATGCTTAGAACAGCCCAGCTTAACATTGATAAAAGTCTGATAAACTTAAGGATGGAAGGTAGGGAGGGAGGAAGGGAGGGAGGAGAGGAAAAAAGGAAGAAAAATTAAATACATGAAAAAATGACTAAAGGAATGGTTTTTGGAGGAGGTATTGGATATTTCACTAGTTACTAGAGTTACAGGAAGAGTATAGCATATTTCTTCTTTAATATCCCCTGTTATGTAGGCATTAGCTTGAGTCCTGAGCAATGAATAGCGTGAAAACCCAAGAGTTTGAAGTTAGAGCCAGGTGTAGTAGGTAGCAATAAAAAGTTAGTGCTAAATCAAAGGCAAGCAGATCATTAAAATAGAGCTGTCAATTAAAAGAGCCTAAGTAAAAAGTCAGAATTCAAACCAAAAGCAAAGGACTAGAAACTAGACGAAAGAAGAAGAGAAGCAGAACCAAGAGAAATCCCAAAGGCAAAGAGAGTAATTACTATAATTCTTTGTGTGTTAGTAATGACCTTAGCATTCCATAGAGACTAAGGGTCAGATCCTGCATAGGCTGCCTGAACTCAGCAGAACTTTGTTTACCAGATCCCTTACTTTTAGCATGATACTTTCCTCATTTGTAAACCAGATATGATAGTGATGCTTATCTCACAGGATTGGCACAAGAACAAAATAAAATGTGACTATAAAGCATCTAGCATAGTTCCTAATATAATCAATAATAAATGTTAGCTATTGTTACTAGGGGTCCTAATTGAAGTTAGACAGATAAGCTGAGGTAAGAGATATCAAAAGAAAAAAAAGGGGGGGGGGATAGATCTTGGATACAGTGACAGTATTTATCAATTTACTTATATCAGTCCTGATTTATGTACGCAGTCTTGGTATCTTATTTGGTTAGTTCTTTCACTATCTTAAACTATCATAGAAACTTTAAAAAATAAAATGTGGGGGCGCCTGGGTGGCTCAGTGGGTTAAAGCTTCTGCCTTTGGCTCAGGTCATGATCCCGGGGTCCTAGGATCGAGCCCCACATCGGGCTCTCTGCTCTGCGGGGAGCCTGCTTCCTCCTCTCTCTCTGCCTGCCTCTCTACTTGTGATCTCTCTGTCAAATAAATAAATGAAATCTTTAAAAAAAATTAAATGTGTTAGAGTATCTTTAGGATGTCAAGATAGGGAATAATTTCCTGACACACAAAATAAAATATACAAATTATAAATCAATCAAATCAGACTGTGTCAAATTTAAAGTTTCTAACAAAAGACAAAATGAAAAATAGTAATCAAGAAAATGCAGGTAAAATATAATGAATGACTTGGTTTCTATAATGACACAGAGATGGTTGCAGAACACACCTCCCATACAGACCAAGAGAAACTGAACAAATTGCAATGGATTTAAATTAAACAGAATCTGTTCTTTTAATATCTTGCCAAACTAGAAACTATAGCAAAAAGATAACTAGAAAATACCTGTTTAGAATCTAAACAATGTATTTCTAAATAATTAAATAAAATGTAGTGATATCCATTAATTAAATTAAATCATTAATTAAAATATGACATATCAAAACATTGGGAAGTAGCTAAAGCCATGCTTAGAGGAAAATTTATAGCATTGACAAATGTATTAGAAAAGAAGAAAGGCTGAAAAGTAATGAATAATTTTCACTGATCTAAATATTAATTTGATACACTTGAAAAGAAAGCACAAATTAAGACTAAAAAAAGTAGAAAAAAGGAAACATAAAGACAGAAAGAAATGAAAGAAAAGATGTTTTTTAGAACAAATTAACAAACCCAAATGTTGCTTCTTTGAAAGTACTTATAAGTTTATTGACAACTTTTTGAAATACTAAAATAAAAAAGAGGTCATCACTATTACATTCATATTAAAAGGTCAAAGTAATTTGCCACATTGATATAATAAAGGGAAAACATGCTGTGGTTTTTTCAACAGATACAGAAAAGACATCCATAAAATTCAACATCTATTCAAAATTACTTTTACTAAAGTAGGAATAAAAGGAATTTCACTAATCTGAAATTTAAAAAAACACAGCAGATATATATTTCATGGAGAGCTATTAAAAGCTTTCCTCTATGGATCTCAAATGAGACAAGGATGTTAAATCATTTTCCCAAAACAGAGTAGAAAAATCCAAATCCCATTTATGTTAAAAATGCATCCAAATCATATGCATCTGCACTGTTTTCTCCCCAGTGGTCTAAAGGAGACTGAGGAGAGCAGGATAAAAAAGGCAGAAAACAGTTAGATCGCTCAGTCTTTTATTCTTTCTTCTTGTTTTTCATATATGTGTGTATATAGAGAGAAAGGCACATAAAAGACAGAAAAAATGTAAGTAGTAGCAGAAGCCGATGTTAAAACGTAGATGTTGCTGGTGTAAAGGAAAGAAGGAAAACGTGCCAGAAAGCCAGACTGCTTGGTGATTTACAGAGACATAGAGAAAGGCAGGCAAGGGCTTGGGAAATGAAACACTTGGGAGACTGAAGGAATAGGTTTTTGAATACCTTATGTTTTATGTTTTGCTTCTATTTCATTTTTTTATCATGGTGTAGTAAGTGCTCTTAAATCCTGACACAATTAGATTATTTACTTTTCACTGAGTCAGAAATAGCCATCATCTCTTTTGAGTAGGAGGGGGAAAATGACTAAAACAAAGAACTAAAATGGCCTAAGATGATCCTAATTCCTTCCAAAGCTCCCCCCACAAATAAAACCACATGCCTCTATTATCACCCTAACAAAAAGACAGTGAGCCACACCCGGAATTTAATAGAAATATGTGAATATAAGTGACAATAAGCTAAGGCAGTGGAAAAAGCCTAATACTAAATGACAATTTATAAATTGATGTTTTCATTATCATGACCCATATTACAAGAATCATTAATGAACCTGCTCATTCCAACTAAATAAATTTAGATTTATTTACTTAGATTTCAAGTAAAGATGAATATTCCTTTCCATTATAGATCTTACAGGTTAACACAAACAAGTCATTTTCCCCTACTGAACCTGTATTTTTTAAAAAATCATTCACACAAGCATACTCCACAATGCACTTTCCACATGGATATTTGTGACTATGTTAAATTCCTATTCATGTTAAAGTGGTTGGGTATCGTTAAAAAGTAACATCAGATTTGCTAGGCAAAATAGCCAGTTATACTGTATTTTGTATCTGACCATGTTAGCATGTTATAGGCATAGCAAGAAATTTTTGGTAAAATCTAGGGGTTGATAGCATAGACTATGAAATTCTGGATTCAATCACAAATGGGCCATTAAAAGTTAACTTTATAAAATAATAAATAAATAAATAAATAAAACTACCAATCTGTTGGCTGAGTTTTGCCAGTGCATCTAGAGCTGAACCTCACCAGTCCACTATACTCAAGACTGTAAACTGCCCGTTATTAAATTGTTTTTCCTGTGCTAAGCACACAAAGATACATTGAAATCAGGCAGGTAACAGCGTTAGCTCCCGATACATTCTCCAGACTTTATGGAGCCAAATTTCGTGTTGCCAATCAATACGGAGCCACGCGGTTGTTTTTAAATGTCTTGCCACAGGAATTGGCTCGCAGCCATCATAGCAGGGTGGTGGAAAGTAAAGGAAGCTGATAATATGGAGGAAGGGAGCAAATGGTTTTTGTCTCCCTGGAGTCTGTTTATTTGTATATTTTGCTATACAATCAGTATTTTAAAAGAGAGCTATAAATTTAGATCCCTCAATTCAGAACTCTTGGAACATGGTTTTAATCTAGAGAGGACAATTCTCTTGCTTAAAATCTTGAATCTCCCCATGTGTTCATCTTAAGCTTAACCGGCCAGAGACCCAAATCGTAATTTAGTAAAGGTAAACGTTTGGTTTACTAGTTTTAATTTTTATTGTATTCTATAATTTTGAAGTTCTATGTGAACTTGCACCTTTGCAGTGTTCTCTAGCAGAGAAGGATCCAGATTTTAGATATCCAAGGGAAAAAAGATAGTTAAAAGTAAGAAAAACAGCTAAAGGAATTTAAGTATGTAGTTTCTGAAATCTGCCTTTAGAGCTCACTTTCTTGCCATATATATGCATTTTGTGTACTCAAAACAATACAGTATTTCTGCTATTTTACAGTGATTTTTCAGCAAATAAATCAAAGGTTATTTAAATTTGTTTAGTGATAGAAGAAAATATTTATCAAAAAGGTCTTTATGAGTGGTGATAGGAAGTCGAGCATTTATGTATGATTATTGCATTTGGAGATAATTTTCTAAAACAGAAAGCCAAATTTTTGAAAATTCCCTTCCCCATAAATAATCTGCCATAAATAATAAAAGATTTCCTTCTTTTTCTGCTATGTAAAATAAAAACCCCTTGGTAATTCAATGAAAATATGCCTTGATATTTCTCATATTGCATTTTTTTATCCTTTTTTATTATGACTCAGGCCTCTGAAAGGTTGAGCAGGTATATCTAGGAGTCAAATAACATGGAACTTTGTCTTCTCTGGTTACTTTTTCTCATTTTGGACACATAAGCACTTATTATTTTTTTTCTCTAGGGACCATTATATCCTCCAAATATGTACAATAAATGTCATAACTATCCACAGGAGGTACATTAGTTGTTCAGATGAAGGGAGGTTGGAGTATGATTATATATCTGGGAGAATCAGGAAGAGTTTCTTTCAATCTGAGTTGCAAAATGTCTTAAAAACATGTTCAGATGTTATAGATCTCTGATTACCCTTGGAGCTCAGAATAGGGAGGAGTCAAGATGGTGGAGAAGAAGCAGGCTGAGGTAGCAGGACATCAGGTAGCAGGAGTTCAGCTACTGAGTTATCAAACCATTCCAAACACCTACAAATCCAACAGGAGATCGAAGAGAAGAGCAGCCATTCTAGAAAGAGAAAATCGACCACTTTCTGAAAGGATAAATGAGGCAGAAGAGAGAATTAGTGATATAGAAGACCACATGACAGAGAATAAAGAAGCTGAGCAAAAGAGAGACAAACAACTACTGAACCACGAGGGGAGAATTTGAGAAATAAGTGATACTATAAGATAAAACAACATTAGAATAATTGGGATTCCAGAAGAAGAAGAGAGAGGGGAACAGAAGGTATATTGGAGAGAATTATTATAGAGAATTTACCCTTGGAGCTAGGATATTGCTCAGCAAATTTACAATTAAAATGTATGTTGCTTAATGAGTTAATGTTTCTCATTTCATTTACTGATATACAAATAGCAACACTATCAGGTTCTGCCTTCAAGTCACAACAGGGACAGGCAGTGTGGTACAATATTTTATTTCTTCATTTGTGTTTATACATACTTTTGCAGACACTGATGGGATTCAAGAAGTTTTGGGAAGTCATAGGATGAATATGGGCACTTTCTGGAGTAGCAGTTTTACTTGAGGGAGGAGAGAAAGTCAAATAATGTGAAGTAAGTTGTTAAGTTATTAAAAAAGTAATATTGAAGAAAACATGCTATAGATTAATATACTAAATTCACATAGATTTTTTAAGATAAGTAAATTTTGGATACTTAACAGAAATGTAATGTTTCAGTAAGATGTGTTCAGCTACAGCATCCCATATCATCCAGGATTGACTTCTTTTAGAACTCCTCTATATTTTGCTTTTAGGACTATATTGGTGAGGAAGCATGAGAAGTATAATAAAGTAAGAGTAACACTGAGCTTCTGGTTTTCCCCTGCTGGTGATGTGAACCTGGTCAAAGCTTGCCCAAAATGTATATATAATGACCAAAATACTATTACCAAATCAATATTTACAAAGATGTGATTAAAGTAATTGAATATGGCTGGCTCAGTTAGTAGAGCATGTGACTCTTAATCTTGGGAATGTAAATTTGAGTCCCACGTTTGGTATAGAGATTACTTAAAATTAAAATCTTTAAAAAATCAAATATGAGGGTGCCTGGGTGGCTCAGTTGGTTGGACGACTGCCTTCAGCTCAGGTCATGATCCTGGAGTCCCGAGATCGAGTCCCGCATCGGGCTCCCAGCTCCATGGGGAGTCTGCTTCTCCCTCTGACCGCCTCGCTCATGTGCTCTCTCACTGTCTCTCTCTCAAATAAATAAATAAAATCTTTAAAAAAAATCAAATATGATACTTTATGAATTAGAAAAGAAACATATTTTTTCATTTATTTATTCTTTTACTTATTGTTTTATTTAGTAGAGATTTATTGAAGATTTCCCATGTGACAAAACTCCACTAGATATTGTTCTTCTCTTCAAGGAGACTACAGGCTAAGAGAAGAGACAACTCAGTCACTTCAACACAGTGCATGGAGGCCAGTAATAGATGTTTCCTCCGAGTTTAGTGACATTTGAGGGAAAACCTGATGGTAAAGGAGTGAGTCACAGAAGACAACTCAGGAAATGGATTTCTGGGCAGAGGAGACATACACAGACCCAGAATTAGGAGCACATTTCATTTGTTAGAAGGACATCACATTTCTGAATTAACATTTTGAGGAATCAACTCAGATGTATGGTTTTCTTCAGCAGTGTTTTATGTGGAATTGAAAGGTAGTTCAATTTTCTGAGACTTAAGGCTCGACCAGGTGATTACAAAGAAGGGAATTTGAATGTATAAACAAGGAAGTGATTTTATGCAGGAATCAGGAAATCCAAAGGAGACATGGTAGAAATTATTGATAGAAAAAAACGTGGTAAAGTTAGCACACAGGTGGGTCTGCATGAAGATGGAGAATTGTCCAAGTGATACACTGAAGCATACTGAGAAAAGCATATGTCACATAAAAACACATAAAAGTCAAGGGGAAAAGCAGATTATAGAGCAAGATTTAGAGTATCATCCCAATTTTGTAAAACTAAATACTTGGGAAAATGCACAACAAAACATTAATAGTGGTTATTGCAGGATGATAGAATTATGAGCCCATTTTATTTTATTCTCTTTGTCTTCTATATTTTCCAAATTTTCTTCATTAAATATATATTGCTTTTGCAATTGAGAGAAAATTAAAAACAGATGTGGTAGCCCAGAAATATGGGAGTAAAACCACACAGGTAATTAAGGACAATCATTCCCAGACCTGAAGAAATGGAGAGTGACATTGGGCACCACAGAGGTATCGCAAACTGATTCTGAGATGGACAGGCATGCTACATTTACTGTACTTCCTTCACGTCTCTGCCCTGCACCCAACCTCCCTCTTCCTCACCCAGAAAAACACATCGAAACTCCCATACACAGTGAGAAACTCACAGGCTAGCACACACACGTACTTCTGCACTTCCTTCTTCTTAAGATGACAGGAAGCCCTCAGTAAAATTTACATAGGCAACTACACCCAATGCGTCTCTGCACATTTCTGCATGGCTATGAAAAGTCTTGACGGTTTCCTTTGGCATCACATAGTAGGCTTTGGCACAGAGAAAACTGATTTAAGTCAAGACGATTCCCTGTTGAATTATTCAGTTTCCCTCTTCTGCCACCATCTGCCCACTCTCATCTTCACTTACAATAATAAAAAAAAAAATTACCAGAGATATATGTATTCCAAGTCCAGTCCTGAAGTTGCAATGCGACAGAAGGACAACAGATGACTCTCAAATTAGTGATGTTATCAATGCCTCTATCCAGCAACTGGAAATTTCTCTCCAAAAGACCAGCCTCCAGAAATTCCATAGACATTTTCCTTTATACTCCTCTGACAATCCTTATTACGTCTAATTCCAATTCCATCTCCACTGAGAAACAGCACATGAGACTAGCTATTTAAAATTGTTTATTTTAAATTCAGTTCAAAGAACTAAGAATAGGTACAAACTAGGTGTAGATTACTCAATCTTTTTATGAAACTTTTTATTCAGTGTCTTTCCCACCCCTTAATCCTAGCTCTTGGATTTCCATTGCTTCTTGGCTAGTACATTCCACTAATCCAAGAGCTAAGACTTTTTCTTTAATCCCATGTTAGTCCCTGGAAAGGCAGTATTGTTTTGTTTAAGCTGTAGATCTCAATTTCTGTTTCAGTTTGGGCAGGATATATCTTATACTCAACTAGAAGAGATCTCCTAGATTTTCTGCACAACGTATTTTCTAACACAACTTTGATTTGCTTTCTTAAACTCTTCAGCTTTAATTTTGTGGTGACTTGCATGAACTATTCTGGAAAATGCAATATATATGAGTTTAAAAAGTACTTGAGACCTTCAGGGAAATCAAGATACTGTGCACAAGGAGTCCTATTAGTTGAGAAGGCATAAGTATAGGCAGGAGTGATCCTGACACTGACTCAGACAGACCTGTCTTTAAATTCCTCGAGTGCCATTTTTTAGCTAGACGGCCTTTTAAAAATTACTTACCTAATTTAGACACTAATTTCCTTAACTAAAAATAAGATTATAATCATCTAAGACAGTTGTTTTGATGTTTTGGAGCTAATGTGCATACCATTTCCAGTACAGTGACTGGTAGTAACATGTAGTAGTTGACTTCTTTCCCTCCATACCTAGCATTTGAGAATATCTTCTCATCTGTCAGAGGTCAGCTGTAATGTTAGCATATCTTTACCCTAAGGCTAACCTCAAGAATGGAACTTTTTTTTTTTAAGACCGGGAACTTTTGAGAGAGAAACATTATCCTGCCTAAGAATTCATATGAGAATGTCAAAGGATGGTTCAACATTCCAACATTCCAATTACACCAAAATTTCTTGGGAATAATCTAGGCCAACTTGAGTAAAGATAACACTTCAAACACCCAGTTGGTACTAAAATCAACCTGATTTTCTTGGATAAGAAAGATACTCCTCAAGGTCATTTGCAAACCCAGCCTAGACAAGATTCCTGGGATCACTCTCCCAGCAGGGAACTGAATCTGAATCTGAATCTGATTCTGACCTTGAAGAAGAAAGAGGGAGGAAGGAGGAGAGGGAAGGAAGGAAGGAAGGAAGGACAGAAGGAAGGAAGGAAGGAAAAATGCAAGGAAGGGGAAAGAAAAGGAAGGAAGGAAGGGGGAAGGAGGAAAAGAAAAAGAAGAGAGTAGTTGAATTTTTGGAGGAGAGACCAAAAAAAAAAAAAAAAATCTGTTAATATTCACCTTCTGACACCCTGTAATTCTGTATTACACATGCAGCAAAACATTAAATTGTAGAGATGCAAATCCCTCTAACAAAATTAATTTTCCTATTCAATTTAGACTTTAATAGTTCTTCAAAGTTATGTAGCAAAATTTTCTAATTGAGCTAAAGAATTGAGAATCTGTTTTGATCGTATTTTTTTTTAGTGTAACCTCTCTCTCTCTCTTCTCCATGACCATTTTTTCTCCAGCTTTTCTTTTCTCTAAATTAAGAAAGTAAAACCTCTCCCAGAGAAAACATTCTCAGAAATAGCCCACCAGAAAAACTTAAATGAATAAGAAATCAAAGAAGGATATAATAAGAAATAAAGAATATGATGATCTTGCCTTTGGGTATATGGTACTATTTTTGACTTTCTGGTTTAGAGGACTCCTCAGTTTATTTCAGGACTTAGTTTTTGTATTTGGGCATACTGAATTTTCCAGTTTAAGTGAGGTGTATCATGTGCTTTGAAGAGTATCATGTGCTTCCTTATTCCTACTGAGATCACAGTAAAGAGAGGAGAGACACAAAGACTGTAAAAACAAGTTAAGATTCATTCTGGCAACACCCAGAAGTTGCAAAGGACCTAGGTGTATGAAAACAAAACCATCAATGCAGAAAACACAATCAAGAAATCTACTTTCCTCCTATTAAATATTTAGCTTTCTTTATTAAATCTGAATTCCAAAAGGCAACACCAGGCTGTAGAAAGGGCTAAGGTATATTTCTCTGAGTGTTTTTCTGCTACATATAATGCTAGTAATTCCAGGAAGAATAGTTTGGAAGTTCTTTGGAGTCAGCTGGGCTTTTGAACACTGAAAGCTCAGGGCCAACAGAAAGAATTCTAAAGCATGACCCCAAATCTCCAAATCAGTCTTGAGACTACATAGTCCTCATGAATCCTTCAGATTTCAGATTGGTGACCGGGTTACCTATGTTCCCAACATTCTACATTAAATAGGTATTTACTGGTCCACAGAAGTAGCCCTGGGAATTGGCCTCCTGGTAATGGGAAACAGAGAGCATCATTGATAGGATAGTAATTTTACCTAAAGCTTTTATATCTTATAATACTGATAATGACCCTGTTTATTATTATATTCTTAGCATCTAGAATAGTGCCTATCTTGTACTAATAGTTGTTAAATGAATGAATGAATGAATGAATGAAGTGCTTGCATTGTGATATACTCTTAGCTTAACTACGTTTTTATACATCACTGCATTTAATTTACAAGTTAATAATAATTCTATAGGGCATTAGGTATTACTGTCCCTATTTTACAAACAAGATGAACTTCAGAAAGATTAAGCAATTTACCCAAGCTAGAAACAGAGTCGTCTGATTCTAAAACTCCTATAGCAATGGGCCATCATCCAATCTCATCTTCAGTCTTAAAATCAAGAACAATTGATGAACAATTGATGAACCATTTGATACTGGCCTTAATGGGAACAAAATAATTACCTTAAATTATTCTAAAATATCCTTTCCAGAAAGTCAAATTTTCCTTATTTTTTTTTTAAAAAAGTGAGAGTGAGAGCTCATGTGGTGGGAGGTTGGGGGGCAGAGGAGGAAAAGAGAGAATCTCAAGCACACTCCGTGTGGAGCCCAAGGAAGAGCTTGATGTCAGGACCCAGAGATCATGACCTGGACTGACACTTAACTGACTGAGCCAGCCAAGCACCCCAAATTTTTCTGTTTATTCATGCATTCAGGCAGCAAATATTTATTAAGAATGCACTGCTATATACCAAAGACATTGCCAGGTTCTGGGATGGTGTAGACTAAGAAGCCTTGATTCCCTGTCCTTGGAGATCTGAAGAGACCACACATAAGTTGAAAGTCATGACACAGAGGGCAAAGCACTTTCAAGAGATGCATAGGGTATTGTGGGCACACAGAAAAAGGAGATCTATATCCTCCTTCTTTAAAAAGTGTCCAAAAATAGGGGCGCCTGGGTGGCTCAGTGAGTTAAAGCCTCTGTCTTAGGCTCAGGTCATGATCCCAGGAACCTGGGATCGAGCCCCGCATCGGGCTCTCTGCTCAGCAGGGAGCCTGCTTTCCCCCACCTCTCTCTGTCTGCCTCTTGGCCTACTTGTGATCTCTGTCTGTCAAATAAATAAAATCTTTAAAAAAATAAAATAAAAATGTCCAAAAATAAAATGATGTCAATGAAGACAGCACATGGCTGAAAGTGGATACTCACACAGATATTCAACTGAGATTATCACATGATAATTACCCTCACTGTCTCAGGCTCATTTGTCATTTCCAATTTTGGTAGATTGTCACTCATCCTTTTTCCAGATTAAAAACTCTATATTTTTGTTTATTTGCTTGTTTTTAAAGAGGGAGAGAGAAAGAGAGCAAGAGGAGGGAAGGGGCAGACGGGGAGGGAGAGAGAGACTCTTAACCTGGCTCCATGCCCGCTAAGGAGACAACACGGGATTCCGTCTCAGGACCGTGAGATCATGATCCCAGCCAAAATTAAGACTCAAGAGTCCATTGCTTAACCAACTGAACCACCCAGGTGCCCCTGTATTGTTTTCTTTTACATAGGGGTAAAAAACTCTGTGTTAAAATTCTCTGGTATCAGATATTTCATTTTCAAATCTTTTGATAATTTTTACTATTCTCTCTATATTCATCACACTCATTTTAAATTATGAAGCCAAAAATTAAGATCATTCCCTTAAAAAACATTGGAACAATGGTACATATCACATAAAAGAGGAACTCTCCTATTATTCTACTCCTGCTTATATATCCCAGGGTTATGTGGATAGATTTCTATTTATGCAAGCAATTCTTGAGTCACATATCATATTCTTGATAGCCTATCAAGTCCCTTAAACAGACCAAATGCAATTTTTCTATTTCCTCTTTTTCTTTGTAATCACAGTCTTCCAATTTCACCACAGTTTTTGGATTTTCCCCGTCTTTAGAAGTGTTCACGTGTTGTGGGTTTTAGGTTCACTTCCAAGGAAATTAAAAGTAGTTTAAGAGAAGAAACTAGCCAAAGCAAACAAACACAAATAAGCTGTAGATTCTAATTAAACAAGTCCCTAATTCCACTGTAATTTCTTCTTATTTACAGTAAACATAAACAACCAAAAACTTCTGTCTGTTTATACTAAAATATCCGCCCTACCTTCTAGACCCTGCATTGTGAGTTTCCTGTTGGAAGTCACAAAACAAGGATGCTTTATGGGAGTTCACATTTTTTAAAAAGATTGTGAAACTATTTTGAAAAAATTAAATTATAATCATTCTAACTATCAGCAAAACAGTTAGCTAGAAATACAGAAACACATCCCCATTCAATCCTTCCCCTTAAGTAAGAGTTATCCCTAATTTTTAATTGTAGTTCATTGAAACTTACAGAAAAAGAAGATGAAGATGAAGAAAAAGAAGAAAATTAAAGAAGAAGAAAGAAAGAGAGAGAGGTTGGGAGGGAACAACAGAAATAAAACTAGGATAAAAGCACTAGGTATTTTTTAATGCTTCTGTCACATTCTGTGCTGCACATACAAATACACGTGTATTTGATGTAACAAAGTTACAACCAAAGGATGATAGATGATAATAGCTGAATTTTCTATATCCCAGATATTCCTCCAAAGACTTTTCATGTACCAAATTATTTCATCTCCATAACTCAATTTCTCAATAGTTGAGGAATTGGAGGTACAGAGAAGCTAACTAACTTCCCTAAGCATGCACAGCAAATAAATAACAGAATCAGGCTCAAGAGCAGCACTGTCTACTAGAAATATATTTGAGCCATATATGAGCCACATATGTAAATTTAAACTCTCTAGCAGTCACATTCAAAGAAGAGTTGGATTAAATTAATTCTTATGCATTTTATTTTACCCAGTACATTCAAATATTATTTCAACATGCAATTAATTAAAACATGAGATATTTACATTCTTTGATGCATATGAAATTTTCAAAATCCAGTATGCAATTATATTTGTAGCACATATCATTTTGGAGTAGTGAGTCACACTTTAAGCTCTTAATAGGCAAGCATGGCAAGTAGCTACCATTTTGCACAAGGCAGCCCTTAGGTCTGGGCTTTTTTTTTTTTTTTTTTTTTTAATACGTGATACTGGTCAACCTCAGGCTTTAAAATGATGAACATTTCATATTGGGTAAGTATATTCAACTTACATCAATAAACATCAGTTCTAAATAACCATGCAAGTATTTTATTTTGATTTTGACTTGAAAGGTACATGATAGGCACAAACTGAGAATTAAATGTTGCCTCTTTTTGAAGAGAATGGGAACCTATTTCATGCAGATGAGCTCAGCCACTCACATTTTGTCACATGCCTCAATTTCACTCTGCAATTTCAGGTCCCCCCTTCCATTTCCGTCTGCCTGGGTGTGCTGCTCCTCCTGCCCAGACTCTTCTTCAAACCAACCCCTATTTATCTGAGCTCCTAACACAGATCTTCTTGAGTTTCCATTGGTTCTTGCTGGCTCCCTAATATCTGTGAATGCTCTTCTGTACTTATATTCTCCTACATCCACTGAAGTTAGATGCTTCTTTGGCCAAAGGAAGGTAACATCTTTGAATCCTGAGTCTCAGCGCTGAGAATGTCCCAGAACACAGAAAGAGTACATGAGGACAAGACCTGTCCCAGGGAGGGGGGTAGAGACAAACACTAGGCAACCTCTTCCCTAGGTCTGATTCTTGGCTCTTTCTTTTGATACTATATCTCCCTTTTTTTGAGGTTTCTGAACACTCTCCAGAGTCACTGTTGAGTAGCTCAATGGGTGTTTCTTCTTTCCCTCTCCCATATACCTATAAAGGGGAAACTAGGTTAAAGGAGCATTTGAAGCAGTCCTAGAAGATTAAAATACGAGGTCATGAAAGTGCAGCCTCGGGGGAGTTGAAAGGAAAGAGGAACACCCACCCCCTCCATGTGTCTCTGACAAGTTTCTAGTAGGGAGGTTATGGGCAGATGGTGTGCAAATCAGTCTCAGTTCTCTCTAAGACAAGCTGGGAAACACCCTCTTCTCTCCAATCTTATGATGTCCTACATTTCCTGGGAGCAATTTTTACCCCAGCCAAGAACATGGGGCCACCAAGGACAACCTCAACAATTAGGGTGTCCTAATCCCATTTTACTTCAAAGTACTGCCTTGGAGGCTACATCTTTTCAGACTCCATCTCAAGCTTTTACCTGCATCTTTCTTTATTTTTGATGAGGGTGACAAACAGTCAGGAAGAATACAACTACAGTGGCCATTGATGGTGGATGCCTACAAAATGTTTGGATACACTTCCCTCCTCCAGTCACCTCCTGCCACATGTAAACAACCCAACTTATCTGCAGAATACTTAGTCTTTTCCATGAAAATCCATAATCTTTTTTTATTCCTAAATCTCTTAAGAGTAAGATAGAATGTTAAGTAGAAAGAAAGTAATAGTCAGAGTAAATGTCAAATCCTGGTCCTAACTTGATCTTTTAAGAGCCAAATGAGTTGGGCAAATTACCTGAGTTCCCCATATCTCAGTTTCTTCTTATATAAAATGGGCAAAATTATGGTGGTCAAGTCTGCCTCATGGTATTATTGTGAGATTCCAATGAGGTTATATATATATATATATAGGTGCTTAGCAAAGTGTCAGGTGCTAGTTGTGAAAGTTGTGGAGTTCAAATCATTAATTTGTATCATAAAAAGTACTGTGGAGGATGTATTGATTTTTCCATAACTTATAACTTCTAGGCTGATCTAAAATATCCCAAGTAAAAAATTGTATTTTTATACCATTTATTTTTCCCTTGATGTAGAGCTACCTCTGAGAGACCAAGGTGAAGGCTCTGCAGATGGCTATTACTTTGACATACAAAAAATAAATAAATAAAACTCTAAATGACTTGCTTTTCCATTATCTTGTTTAATCTTCATAAAATGAAGCAAATCTAAAGGCATATGTTATGGTTACAGATTAATAGTAAAACAGAGTAAAGCAAACATTCCAGGCCATCAGGAATTCTTCCCAATTGTCCAACCTCCCATTCATCATGAAGCATCTGAGAGTTGTCTGAAAGCCAGAAAACTGGATTGCCTAAATACTTTTTCTTGTATTGTTTCCTTCTATGTCCATGGTACTCAAACTTTAGGATGCATGGAATTACTATACATAGTTTTTTCTTTAAATAAGCAAATCCAAGTGAACCAAATTTTCCAGGGCTTCTAAGATTGATGGGGCAATGGGACAAAATATAAAGTTTTGGATACTTTTAATTTAATTGTGTAATTCAAAAAGTGAAGCACTAAATTGTTCCAGACACTATTTTAAGAGCTCTATAAATATTAACTAATTTAGTCTTCAGAGAAAACTGGTGAGGTAGGTACTGGTTTTATCTGCCATTTTACAGATGAAGAAGTGGGCTCAGCTAGAGGAATAGCCGAGTTCCAAATCCCTGTTATTAGTTTTACATTGAGTTTATTAGTGACAATGCATAGTCCTGACTAGAAAGTAAAGGCATGGAAATGAAGATATACCCACTTAATAACTTGCCCAATATTTTTGGAATATATTGTAGTATTGTTTAAACCTAGTTGAATGTTCCCTTAAAGAATCTTAAAGAATAAATTAAACAGAAAAATTTTTAAAGATTATTTTCGTCTGGTAATATAAACCAACTAGTCTATTAAAAATCATTGCTCCTTCTCTACCTTTTTTTCTGCAATTCCTTCTTTCTTTCCTTCTCTTTTTTCTGTCTCATTAAACTTTAGGTATACATTTGGTTAAAATATACAGGAAGGGAAGAAAAGAGGCAACATGGTGGTGAATGTACTGTAAGAAACAGGTCTCCACAGACCTCTTACAGACAGACATTTCCATTTATTACCAGACAGATTAGTTGCAGTGATTATACTCTCCTGATAGCTTCATATTCATTTGCTTATGCAACAATATTTGAATACCTACCATTTAACAGGGACTGTTCCAGATGCTGAGCATGAGGGAATGAATTAAACATGCAAAATCTATGCCTTGGTGGAATATAGTATCCCAGCAGGAAGAGGTAGATAATAAAAAAAGGAAATAATAAAGTAAAGTGTAAATTGTCCTAATGGGCAATGAAGTAAAATAAACAGAGAAGCAAGATAATGAGAATCTGTGTAGGAGAGGGAGGAAGAGTCTGGCAAATTTAGATCAGGTAGTCAAAGAAGTCTTCTTTGAAAAGAGCATGAGCAGGGGGAGGAAGTAAGCCATGCTGATATCTAGGGAGTAGCACTGCAGACAGAGAGAAGAGCAAGTATATGGGTTCTAAGGCAGCAGCATGCAGGAGCAGGGAGGTCAGAAGAACTTGGGTGCAATGAATGGTGGAAGCCTTTAGATGCCTTGGTAAGGATCTGATCTTAACCTAACTGGGCTGGGCAATCATAAGACTTTGAACAGTGGAATGAAACTGTTCTCATTGTTTTAATAGGATTATTATTTTTTTTATTTTATTTTTTCAGTGTTCCAAGATTCATTGTTTATGCACCACACCCAGTGCTCCATGCAATACATGCCCTCCTTCATACCCACCACCAGGCTGACTCTGAAAACAGATTTAAGTGGGGGCAACAATAGAAATCGAAGAGCAGTTCATAGACTATGACAAATCATCTACTCAAGAGATGATGGGGCTTTGAGCAAAGTATTAATGGGGAGATGAGGAGAAGTCAGACTCTAAAATTATTTTGAAGGTTGAGTCAACAGATTTGTCGAAGGATTGAATATATGAAATGAGAGAAAGGAAAACTTGGCTTTGAACAAATATGTGAATGGAAGTTCATTTTTTTTTTTAAAGCAGGCTCCATACCCACCTTGAACATACAACTCAGGGCTTGAACATACAACCCTGAGATTAAGACCTGAGCTGAGATCAAGAGTCACTCAGTGGACTGAACCACCCAGATGTCCCAGACATATATATATATTTTTTTAATGAGTGAAAAGTAGAGGAGGAGTAGGCTTATTGTGGTTCAGGATATCTGATTAGGACAAGATACCTATTAAATAGCCAAGTGAGTATGGGGCTGGTATTCAGAGGGTAGGTGTAAAATTGGAATTTAATTTGTGAGTCATCAGCATAAAGATGACATTTAAACTCATGAGCCAGGATGAGATCACCCAAAGAGTGAATATAGATAAAAAAAAGAGAAGTAGCCCAAAATTGAATCCTGGGTAATGCCAACATCTGGGAAAAAAAAAAAAAAGAAGAAGAAGAAGAAGAAGAACAAAGAAAGGAAAGAAGGAAGGAAGAAGGAAAGGAAAAATGCAGAGAAAAGTAAAGTAAAGAAAGTAATAAGTAAAGAAAGAAAAAGAACATGGGAAGAAACCAGATAAAGAAAGAGACTGAAAGGGAGTGGCCAGAAGTAGAAAGAAAATAAGAAATGTTGGTGGCCTTCAAGGTACATGAAAGAAGCATTTCAAGACATCCAACTGGGAGAAGCCCATGCCTACCTTTCAGAGCAACATGGGTATTTTTGACTATATCTTTCATCCGTTTAAACACCCAGATACTGTAGTGAAACTTATTGTAGCAATATGTGGTAGAATAGAGAGTTGCAGCGGAGGGGAGCCACTTACACAACAATCTCGGAACAACTTCCTCAGACTCCAATTTCCCATAGAATTCATCTCAAAAAGCAACATGAGCTTCACTAGAAATAGGGAAGCCATTTACTAATGCAAAAGAAACATGAAACTAAGACCTAAAGTGACTGCATTTTCTCACATTATGGAAACAATGAAGAAAAACTGTCAGTTAAAGGGGCATCTCTCTGCCATTCACACAGTCCAGTGTTTCTTCTACATTTGGAGCTATTCTCATAGTCCCTATAATCTACCTGCTATTACTGTGATTTCTATTAGACTTCAAGTGGAAGGCAAGGTTGGGAGGTCTTACTCAGGTAATCTAGCACAGCATAGGTATTTAAGACTTTTTCTTGAATGCATAAATGAAGGTCAGATTTTGCAGACATTGAGCAAAAAATGGGGGAGTAAGGTATATAATGCACTCTTTAAAAAACCAGAAAAGAAGATGAAAGGTCCATATAACCTAATACTGAGAGCACACAATGGTAGAATCTATCTGGGAATCAGTTTCCTTAATCTCACCATAACTAGGAGTATTTTATTTTATTTCAGTCCTAAGCAATTACCATAATTAATAAAAATGTTTTCGCCTTTATTGCTTTTCTTGCTATAATTATTGTGAACTTTAAGTTTGTTCCTTTGATGTAAGAAGTGCCCTGATTTACAAAATGACAGTTTGAAATATGGTAGAATCCCTGCTTAAATTTCTCAAGTAAATAGAGTTCATTGTTGTACTTCAGCTGAAATAAAATGCTACCACAATTTCTAAAAAAAAAAAAAAAAAGTTTGGTGCCCACAATGTGCAAAGTGCTGCTCCAGAAACAATCACAAGTAAAATGCCACCTTTATTCCCCAAAAGCTTATAGTTTGTGAGTGAAAACAAAAACAAACAAACAAACAAAAACAAATGAAGCTTGGGGAATGTCCTCTGACATTAATGCATAAAGTCCTATACAGTTCTAGATGAAGAAGGGATCAGTTAGTTCTGATAGGATATCGAAAGTTTCGTCCTTTAAAATAGACATTAAAATTGGACTTTGAATGATTTTTTTTTTCTAGGAAAATATGAGAAAATTATTCCAGGAAGAAGAGTCTGAATGAAAGTGTAGAAAATGTTTCTGGTGTTGAAGTGACAATAGTAGCATGGTGAGAAAGAGATGGGAAAAGAGCAGGAGGAGGATGAGAGACTGAAAGGAGACATTTCACTATCTAGTAGTAGAGTTAAGAAAACAGAAGATGATCAATAGTTCACATGTATTTTCTTTATGTATTACTGCTCAGCTCTGTTGAGTAAATGAAGTGAGTAATAATACTGTGCTCTGTAGAAACCCCTTGACCAAGTTTTGCTTAACTATTGAAGTTGACAGTTTAGAAGCTCCAGGCCTTCAGGGAACCAGGATTAATCTACATTTCACTAGATTCAGGGGCTAAACCAACATGGGCAAAAGAAGGAAGGATCATATGGTTAGTTGGACTATGCAGAGGTGGTGATGGAATGGATAACAAGGGGAAGTCTGAGTAGAAATGAAACTTCAAACAAGAGACATATATATGTATACATGTATATATTTAACACTTGCTAAATTTATAATTACAGCCATTCAAAACATTTGATGTTAAACTTTTTGCAAGTTAAGTGCAAGTAAAAATAAGAGGCATTTAATTGTAATCCTTAACATTCAACAATTAAAACTTTTCCAAAAGGAGATTTTAAGATTTTGTCATTTTTTAACAATTTTTTTGCATTTTTCACTAATAAAAAAATATGAAAGTATTTAGAAAAGATAATCAAAGAACAGAGACCTAAACATACAATGCTGTTCTGATTTTTTATTAATTTTTTTAATTTTTTATAAACATATAATGTATTATTAGCCCCAGGGGTACAGGTTTGTGAATCGCCAGGTTTGCACACTTCACAGCACTCACCATAGCACATACCCTCCCCAATGTCCATAACCCCACGACTCTCTCCCTACCCTCCTCCCCCACTGCCACGCTCAGTTTGTTTTGTGAGATTAAGAGTCTCTTCTGGTTTGTCTCCCTTCCAATCCCATCTTGTTTTGTTTATTCTTTTTTTTTTTAATTTTTAATTTTTTATAAACATATATTTTTATCCCCAGGGGTACAGGTCTGTGAATCACCAGGTTTATACACTTCACAGCACTCACCAAAGCACATACCCTCCCCAATGTCCATAATCCCACCCCCTTCTCCCAAACCCCCTCCCCCCAGCAACCCTCAGTTTGTTTTGTGAGATTAAGAGTCACTTATGGTTTGTCTCCCTCCCAATCCCATCTTGTTTCATTTATTCTTCTCCTACCCCCTTAAGCCCCCATGTTGCATCACCACTTCCTCATATCAGGGAGATCGTATGATAGTTGTCTTTCTCTGATTGACTTATTTCGCTAAGCATAATACCCTCTAGTTCCATCCACATCATCACAAATGGCAAGATTTCATTTCTTTTGATGGCTGCATAGTATTCCATTGTATATATATACCACATCTTCTTTAGCCATTCGTCTGTTGATGGACATCTAGGTTCTTTCCATAGTTTGGCTATTGTGGACGTTGCTGCTATAAACATTTGGGTGCACGTGCCTCTTCAGATCACTACATTTGTAACTTGCTGGATCATAAGGTAGCTCTATTTTCAACTTTTTGAGGAACCTCCATGCTGTTTTCCAGAGTGGCTGCACCAGCTTGCATTCCCACCAGCAGTGTAGGAGGGTTCCCCTTTCTCCACATCCTCACCAGCATTTGTCATGTCCTGACTTCTTAATTTTAGCTATTCTGACTGGTGTGAGGTGGTATCTCATTGTGGTTTTGATTTGTATTTCCCTGATGCCGAGAGACGTGGAGCACTGTTTCCTTTGCTGTGCAAAGCTTTTGATCTTGATGAAATCCCAATAGTTCATTTTTGCCCTTGTTTCCCTTGCCTTTGGTGATATTCCTAGGAAGATGTTGCTGCGGCTGAGGTCGAAGAGGTTGCTGCCTGTGTTCTCCTCAAGGATTTTGTTGGATTCCTTTCGCACATTGAGGTCCTTCACCCATTTTGAGTCTATTTTCATGTGTGGTGTAAGGAAATGGTCCAATTTCATTTTTATGCATGTGGCTGTCCAATTTTCCCAACACCATTTATTGAAGAAGCTGCCTTTTTCCCATTGGACATTCTTTCCTGCTTTGCCGAAGATTAGTTGACCATAGAGTTGAGGGTTTATTTCTGGGCTCTCTATTCTATGTTATTGATCTATGTGTCTGTTTTTGTGCCAGTACCATACTGTCTTGATGATGACAGCTTTGTAATAGAGCTTGAAGTCCGGAATTGTGATGCCACCAACTGTGGCTTTCTTTTTCAATATCCCTTTGGCTATTCTAGGTCTTTTCTGGTTTCATATAAATTTTAGGATTATTTGTTCTATTTTTTTGAAAAATAATGGATGGGATTTTGATAGGGATTGCATTAAATGTGTAGATTGCTTTAGGTAGCATAGATATTTTCACAATATTTTTTCTTTCAATCCAGGAGCATGGAACATTTTTCCATTTCTTTGTGTTTTCCTCAATTTCTTTCATGAGTACTTTATAGTTTTCTGAGTATAAATTCTTTGCCTCTTCGGTTAGGTTTATTCCTAGGTATCTTATGGTTTTTGGTGCAATTATAAATGGGATTGACTCCTTAATTTCTCTTTCTTCTGTCTTGTTGTTGGTGTGAAGAAATGCAACTGATTTCTGTGCATTGATTTTATATCCTGACACTTTACTGAATTCCTGTACAAGTTCTAGCAGATTTGGAGTGGAGTCTTTTGGATTTTCCACATATAGTATCATATCATCTGCAAAGAGTGATAGTTTGACTTCTTCTTTGTCAATTTGGATGCCTTTAATTTCTTTTTGTTGTCTAATTGCTGAGGCTAGGACTTCTAGTACTATGTTGAATAGCAGTGGTGATAATGGAAATCCCTGTCGTGTTCCTGACCTTAGTGGAAAAGCTCTGTTTTTCTCCATTGAGGATGATATTTGCGGTAGGTTTTTCATACATGGCTTTGATAATATTGAGGTATGTGCGCTCTATCCCTACACTTTGAAGAGTTTTGATCAGAAAGGGATGCTCACTGTACTGATTTTTACATTTCCTTTTTACGAAGTTACTATGAGTGATATATCCATTTTTCTACTTCACCTGAAAAGTCAAATCTTATCTACTTCTTGGAACTTTTATAAAAATATATAGCAAATGACATTGCAGACAAAGGGCTGATATCCAAGATCTATAAAGAACTCCTCAAACTCAACATTCAAAAAAACAGATAATCACAAAATGGCAAAAGACATGAGCAGACACTTCTCCAAAGAAGACATACAAATGGCTAACAAACACATGAAAAAAATGTTCATCATCATTAACCATCAGTAAGATTCAAATCCAAACCACATTGAGATAGCACCTTACACCAGTTAGAATGGCCAAAATTAACAAGACAGTAAACAAGTATTGGAGATGATGTGGAGAAAGGGGAACCCTCTTACACTGTTGGTGGGAATGCAAGTTAGTGCAGTCAGTTTGGAAAACAGTGTGGAGATTCTTTAAGAAATTAAAAATAGAACTACCCTATTACCCTGCAATTGCATTACTGGATATTTACCCCAAAGATACAGATGTAGTGAAAAGAAGGGCCATCTGTACCCCAATGTTCATAGCAGCAAAGGCCACAGTCACCAAATTGTGGAAAGAGCCAAGAGGCCCTTCAACAGATGAAAGGTTAAAGAAGATATGGTTCACGTATATAGTGGAATATTGTGTCTCCATCAGAAAGGATGAATACCCAACTTTTGTTCCACCTGGACGAGACTGGAGGAGATTATGCTGAGTGAAATAAGTCAAGAAGAGAGAGACAAATATCATATGGTTTCACTTACTTGTGGAGCATAAGGAATAACATGGAGGACATTGGGAGAAGGAGAGGAAAAGAGAGTTGGCAGAAATCAGAGGGGGAGATGAACCACGAGAGACTGTGGACTCTGAGAAACAAACTGAAGGTTTTGGAGGGGAGGGGGATAGGGGCTGGGGGAGCCTGGTGGTGGGTATTAAGGAGGGCACGTATTGCATGAAGCACTAGGTGTGATGCATAAACAATGAATCTTGGAACACTGAAATAATAAAATGAAGTTTAAAAATATATATATATATACATATATATATATATAGCTAAGTATTCAATTTATTAATGAAAATAATAATCAGTAATATGAAATAACACTATATAATGTAACAAATAATATAAAGAATAACTAATAGTATCAGTAAATTGTGTTTCTTATATGGTTATACATTGAAATCATCAATGCTTATATTTTATTAACATAGAAACCAAAAATGATTTCTTTAATCAAATTAAAGAAAAATCTATTATTTGGGTTAATTTGTAAGTATAAGTATAAAAGAAAAAAGTAGAATACAATAAATCATAAGACCAGAGCAATTGGTCTTAAATAAATAGGATAGAAAGAACTCTAGTTGCTTAACATGAGCATTCCTGAGGAGGGATCTTCAACAGTCACAATCTCCATTAAGCCAAATCTCACTTTATTTTGATCTTTTTGTCATCAATTGTTTGAGCATCTGGCATTTTCATTGACCCACATTGCCATTTATTTTTATACAGAAGAAAAGGCCAAAGGTATTCCTTTGTTTCCGTTTATTTTTTTTCATCACGAAAAGAGAAATTTGGAAAGACATTTTTCCTGGGAAGAAAAAGCATTGTGCAGCAGGGAGATGACTGACATTGAGGTCAGTTATGATCTTGGGCCTCTCACTGATATTTTCTGAGCCACAGAATCTTGACCATTAGTCCTGTTTATTTCACAGAAGGCCTGTCTCTTTATGGATAGAGTCAATGTGATATGTGATAACAAAACCCTGTCCAGTGCTACCTCGAGAACTGAGAGAGTTACTGTATGGAAATATACAGTATAAATTGTTTACAATTAGATCCAATTTTGAAATACAGTTGATATTTTATTAGCGAATAGAGAAAGAAATGCTTGTCCACTGGTACCTCAATGCTACAAAATATTAAAAACACAACTCAAAATCTAGGTTATTAGCAGATAAATTTTTTCAAAATATGATTATCCTTAAAGTGTAAGTTTTATAAATAAAGAGTCACATCAGGCATTAGCTTTGATCTTAAAAAATGGAATAACTCAGTTACAGTAAGTTAATATGATATAGTAATAATATAATAATCATAATATAGTAAATAAATATAAAAATAATCCATTGCATGTATGATAAAGTCCAAATTCCACTGTTAGGCATCTGGCTCTATCTACCAGTATACTGCCCACTTCTCCCTAATTTTACCTTCTCATTTATTTGGCAATTTAGATTCTAAGCTTCTTTTCAGCATGGTTTTGTCTCTATGGAAGACCTGGTAATATAATTGCAAACGGATACAAGTATAGACCTATTTTTACTTTTATTTTTTTCCCCACCCAGAGCCTTGACTAAAATGAGTAGCTTCACTGCCATTTTTTCTTTATGAGTTGCCTTTTCCATCCGTCTTTTTCATTGGGATGGTAATCCTCTGTGGGTCAGGAGAAAACACAATCCATTCTAACTTCCTATTTTGAGTTATGCCTAAAGTCTATCTCCTAGGTAGCGCCTTCTCGCAGATATTCCACTTTGCGTCTTTTTGGCAAGCAAGATCATGCAATGTCCTGTCTCTATTTTTGTGCCAAGAGAAGATCTTTCCATTAAATAAAAAAACCTTCTCTCATAAAATTTAAAATCATGTGTTTTGATCTTAAGGACAGAATGATTAAAATTTACTGCCATTGATATGTTCAGTGAATGTTGCAGATATTTAGAAAGAGTCTATCAACACGTGAAAAAAAATGCTCAACATTACTTGGCATCAGGAAAATACAAATCAAAACCACAATGAGATACCATCTCAAACCAGTCAGAATGGCTAAGATTAATGTATCTTGCCATTAATATCCTTGCCAACATCTGTTGGCAGAGCTTGTTACCAGAGCTTCTTCGCATATCTGTTTATCCAAATTAGATGGATTATTGTAATTATACAATAAAAAGTAAATTTTATAAACTGATTAAATGTGAATGAGAAAAGAAAGAAAGGTATCCCTGTGAAAAAGAGCTTTTCTTTTCAGAAAGATTTGCTAAAGATGGTGTACACATAACATTGTGCGACAAACATGGATGATGGGATGGCTCTAACCTTTGGGGGAAAGTTAACATTAAAGCCTTAACAGATTTAGCTCTCAGATTGTTTTACAACTATCTTGAAATCAATACACCTATTGAAAGAAATTCGACCTGGTGTTTATAGGTGAGGCAATTGAAGTGTAGAGAATGGAAGAAATAATATGTGAAATCCAAATTTGCAGACCATCTCGGGATGGGGGGGAAGCTTTGACCATCAGTCAGAAGATTAGCTTTTCACTTCACATAACAATTTTAGATACATATAAAATCATATTTTATCATTCTCCACTGTGATCAACATTCTCATTTGTCCTAATCACTACTGGATTGAATCAAATCAAGCAGGATGGATTTCACTGTACTATCTTAGGACAAGATCCAGTATCAGCACTGAGTAATATGAAATGCATGTTTAGATTATTTTAATTTAACCTCAAACCCTACAGTTATAATTTCCCCTCACGTTGATTCTGTCACCACACTAAGATCTCCCTGGAACACCAGCATACAAGATTACTAAAAAAGCAACACAGTGGGGCGCCTGGGTGGCTCAATGGGTTAAGCCGCTGCCTTCAGCTCAGGTCATGATCTCAGGGTCCTGGGATCGAGTCCTGCATCGGGCTCTCTGCTCAGCAGGGAGCCTGCTTCCTTCTCTCTCTCTCTGCCTGCCTCTCAGTGTACTTGTAATTTCTCTCTGTCAAATAAATAAATAAAATCTTTAAAAAAAAAAAAAAAAGCAACACAGTGGCCCAAAGAAATCTTTTCATTCCTATCATCCAAGGCCTACAGAAAGAAAAGAGTAGATTCCTAGCTTATCTTCTGTGCACAAAGCCAAAAAGCCTCCTTCCTAGCAAAAGGTTAATAAAACTTGTCCTAAGCAATTAATTGAATTTCTAGGGAAAAAACAAACTAACTACCTACCTAAACCAGAACTACATGGATAAGGGACAAAAAAGGTCTTGCAACTTGAAAGAAAAATTTAATAAACAAATCAATAATTCCTGGAAGAAGAAGGAAGATAATCTTACAAAACCTATCTTACTCATTTTTTATTTATTTCTCCTATTTTGTAGTGACTTAACTTGTTTTTCTGGATTCCACCCTTGGGCTCTCCTTAGGGCCCAGCAATTTAGCCCAGTGAGACCATTTTGAAACAAACACCCATGTTTAGAACTCACCGTTGACACAACAACCTGAGTTTTGTGGTGATTTCTAAAAGGATAAATAGATCCACCACTTTCCAGATTTCACAGAAGCCACCGAACTTGAAGCAGGCTGCCATGACCAGCCAGTCGCAGGGGATCCACCAGCTCCTTCAGGCAGAAAAAAGAGCCAAGGACAAGCTAGAGGAAGCCAAGAAGAGTAAGTCTCCATTCTTTCTGACGTATGAGAAATTTGTTACAAAATGGATGAGGTGGGGGCAGTGAAATAATATGCACCTTTAGCAGCAGGCAGACTCTGGTTCAAACTCTGGCTCCACTATAATCCCTCAGAATCCTTTGGCCAATTCATTGAAACTACCCAATCATATTTCCCTATGGCCATAGCGGGAACAAAATCCTCTAACTCAGAGCCTTTGGAGAGATCATGTGTTAAATGAAATGATAATGGACATTGAAATTACAGGAAGACATGACCTTAAGTCTTGTCTCTGCAACTTCCTTAATGTTGTCACGCCTCAGTTTCTCAATATTGTGAAATGATTAAGAGATAGACAACTTCCAAAATGAATCTACTTACTAGTGAGAGAACTTGAGCAAGTTACTTACCCTTCGTACACATCGATTTTTGTTTCTGTAAAATTGTGATAACAGTTAATAGCTCTTTCTCATCCCTTTAATAATATTTTCATTTTATTCTCATTTTCTAACTTTCTTTTTACTTAGCCATACATCTATATATTAGCACAGAATGTTCTCAGTAAAAGTCAACCCCCTTTTTACTCCCTTTGATATTCACCACAACTATGTGAATGAGATGTTACTATTATTTCCATTTTATGTGTGTAGAGACTCAAGTTCATTGTTTGCCAGAGTTCATATTTTAAAAATAGAAAACACACACAGGCACCACACTTAATCCTTATCTTATTTACTACTCCTCGCAAAAACTCTTACTGCAAAGACAAAAGGTGACGCTTAGATAAATTATGCAGCTTGCCCAAGGTCACACAGAGGGTAAAGGTTATAGACAAGATTTGGACAGAGTCTGATTTCCAAGCAAAGATCTTAACTGTACTACACAACATTTATATAATTTTTATTATGAATAAACTAACATATTGTAGATTAACAACTCAAATTCAGGTTCCCTGGGGCAAGACATATGTTTTCTCCACTATCTTGTTTCATATCACATCATTACTTAATCTATAACAATTTGTGTCATTTACCGTCTTCTTAATATATGTCTTGCATCTGCAATTCAATTCAAAGTTCAACAAGACAGGAGCCATGTTTTTAAAATGTTGCTTATATGATTCTTTGGATGACTATAGTGACAGGAATAGAGTAGGTAGTGACAAAAGTTTGTTGAAATAGATCGAATGAGACATGTGAACAGTACATTATAATGCAATAGAGGAAGCCAGGAATGAAGCAGCATTCAATCCACGGTCTATTTTTGACCACAGGTAAAATCATGTTTATTTCCTAAGTTATTTCCTGAGCAGTCAGCAATGTAGATACCAACAACAGCAAAAGGAAGACTCCATGTGGAAGGAACTAGAAGAGAAAAAGAAAAAGAAATTAAGACAAACTTTATCTACTTTTCCATTTCTTTATCTGCAACAAACCATGCAAATGACTGCAAAATGGTATGAATGTAATTTGATAGAAAACAAAGCAGTCTTGGACCTGCTAGTTAAAGCGGTATAGATAACGTCTTTATCTTTCATTCAAATTTCTTTAACGACATTTAAAACTTCCAGAACAGAAGTTCAACTTATTTTAAGATGTTTTAATTATATTACCTTTGCTTCCTTATTATGGAAGTAACATAATTACAATATTGGGCACATTAATCAATATTATCGTACGATCCAGATGGTTTTTACCGATATTATGTCTTTTCTCAAAGCCGTTAGAGAAGAAAGGATTTGTGAATCATGCAAGTTGTTTGGAAGAGAGAACCCTCAAAACTATCTAGACTCAGATTTATATTTCTGTGTGTGTCATTTAACATCTCTGAGTTTCGCTTTTCTTTTTTTAATAGAAATAGAAGATATATATGATATATATAAATATCAGATATAAATAAAATATAAATAAATATATATTTATTTATATTTGCATATATAAATATAAATAAAATAAAAGCTATATGTATATCAGATATATATATATGTATGTATATATATATATGTATATATATATCAAACTTGTTTTCCTTTCCACTAGTGAATATGCTGTCCTTGGACAATTTTTCCTCAGAAGTCAGTATTGGTCAGTGTTAGACTATGTATTGTCTTATTTTTATACAGAACATTCATTTTTTTGCCAGTAACTTAAATCCCTTGTGTACTTTGTCCCTTGGTCTTCAGTCATAAATATTCAAGCAAATATTCAATTAGTCAAAGTAAATACCCAGGCCTTAAAAACATTTTGGAAAATATTTTTATAAATGTTATTTCCACAACCAACATCTACCCTTGGTTTTACAGAGAAGGTCGGTCTGTCCCCTTTGCCACAGAAAGCACACAGGCTTTGAGAACAGTTTTCACCAGCTAGAAGCTGTTTTCTTACACAGCTATCAGCAGGTAGCAGTTGGTGGCTACAACTTCAATTACTGTACCCATCATACTTACTTCTTAAGCATTCTGCAGCGAAATAAAATACTACTTTTTTTGCCTGGTATTTTGTAACTCCTCTCATTTCACTAGTTTTATAAGTTATTTATTTATTTAATTTAGTAAGTATTTATTGAGTGCCTACTCTTTGCAGGCCACTTTGGTATAGACACTAATGAGTAGACCTAGACTCTTCCTTCAGCAATGTTCAAGAGATAAATGCATTAAACGAGCACAAAAAGGAGAAAGGAATAATAACATGAGAATACAGATAACCATCGTTTTTATAAATCTGCATATTTCACCTTTTTTTTCCCCATAAAGCAATTCATTTGAAAAATCTAACATATGAAGGCCGAACAGTTTCAGGTGGTGAACACCATCATGGGGAGTCTATGATCACTTTCTCTGTCTTAAATCTATTTATTTGAAAGCTTCTCAGAAATCTGCATATGTAGTCTCTGCTAGAGAGGACTCCTGAATATATATCTAAAAGAAAGAGAGGGAAAGAGAGAGGGAAGGACCTGGGGGTGGCAGGATGGGGGAGAAACCAACAATTCACATGTTTATCATTTGAGAAAAATGCAAGATTAATAAGGTGGTATATTTATATATCATGCCACAAAAATATTAATATATTCCATTAAATAGGACTGCCTCAGATCTCAGTGAAGTTGTTATCTAATACAATATAGGGTATAAATGTTTTGCCTTAAGGGTTATAGATAAAGGTTTATAGACCCGATATATCAGGCATTCTCCAGAAGGCTATAGATCTGTGGAAATGAAATACACAGGTTTCTACTCTCAAAACACTTGTCAGCCACACTGTGGCTGGGGTGGGGTGGGGAGACATTGTGAACAGACTTGAAAAGTTGGGATGTGAGGCAACAGAGTAGAAAAAGCATTGGCTTTTATGTTTCTGTGTATAAGTCATTTAGCATCTCTGAGATTTGCTCTTTTTTTAAAATAGAAATATAAGATATATATGATATATATAAATATCAAGGTTATACATATGGTCATGATGTTTTGAGGATCAGAACACTAAACATAGTGTAGAGTACAATCGAAAAAATCATTTTTATTTTTAAATAACATAATGTGCATATTCATATTTACTATAAGTTGTAAAAATAAAGGAATGGAATAAAAGAACAGGATAAACCAGTTTCATTTCTTTTTACAATTGCCTCCAGTTCTGGGTCAGCTTCTCCTCTAATGAAGGAGCCTTGAACTGCTTCTAGTAGGTGGCTGGTAAAACTCAAATATCTGTCTCTGTTCACTGATTACAGATAAGATTTGTTAGGATTTTTTAAAAGATTTTATTTATTTGTTTGAGAGAGAAAGAACAAGCAGGGAAGAGTGACATGGAGAGAGAGAAGCAGACTCCCTGCTTAGCAGGGAGTCTGACTTGGGGCTCCATCCCGGGACCCTGAGATAATGACCTGAGCCAAAGGCGGACACTTAACTGACTGAGCCACTGAGGTGCCCTAATCATATTTATTAGTTAAGACAAAAAAATCTTTTATGTGCAAAATAGTCTTGCTGTTTGGTTAAATTTAGATGGAATCACAATAGGTTGGCACTATTTTAAATTACCTTATTTGAAGTTAACACATTTTGCCTTAAAAATTGTTCACTTAAAACTTAAATTGTTCAATTAAAACTTAAAAGTGAGTATGTTGGTCCAAGACGAGTTACATTTTTATAGCTGAACGTCAGACCTGACCTGGAGCTCCAGGCGTGGGGAACTGAGCAGCTTCCAACAGAATTCGATTAGAAAGTCAAGATATCATCATCAATACGAGGAACAGAGACTTGTATTTCTCTGAAATACATGGCATTTTTACTTGTAATTACGACTTTTTTATGAGATCAGTATTTATTCCACTTACACCCATTGCAGACTTGGAAAACTCTACAGTTCTTATGAAATGCCCAAATGCACATGACTCCACATCACATAAAGAACGAATTCTTTCTGAAGGTGAACATAGCCGTTCTCACTAATAAACACTCAATCTGTCTACTTTGGCAGCTACTGAAAACAGTATTTGTGTTTAACTCAAAATTACAACTTGCATGACAGGATATAGATCAAAAGATGTGATAAACAATGTAAATGTTCAAATCTGAATTTGAGAAAAACTGAACAAG
The DNA here is from genome assembly GCF_022355385.1 of Mustela nigripes. NCBI lineage: Eukaryota > Metazoa > Chordata > Mammalia > Carnivora > Mustelidae > Mustela > Mustela nigripes. The sequence goes on along the minus strand of NC_081566.1, from coordinate 36,643,599 downwards.
CAGGTGTATTTAAAATGTACTAAAATATTCTAAAAGCAATAGACAATCTTAATAAAAGTAAAGGACATACCCAGAATTTTCTACCAAGATAGAACACGGTCAGTGCTTGCTTCCTAGAGCTGCTAGGCCTGGTCGCAAATCCAGGCTTGCCTCCTACTAGCTGGGTGAGTTGGTCAGTTTACCTTCTTACCTCACTGTCACTCAGTTTCCTAGCCTCAGAATGGAGATAACAGTATCTGCCTCCTGGAGTTGTGATAATTCCCTGAGTTAATACCTATAAAAGACTTAAACCACCACGTGGCACATAGCAGGTGCTCAATAAATGTTAGCTATGGATTTTCTCCTACTACCTAGTAAAAAGATTCTATTGAATGGTACAGCAAAATAATAGAATCCTGCTGATCTGTTAAACATGGTCTTCTAGGAGGACCTCATTGAACTATTTGCAAATGCAAAATAAATTCCTAAGACAATATTTTGACCATCTACTTTGATAATACATCAGCTAATACAGTAATGCAGATTCGTTTTTGTGGGTGTATAGAATGCCAGCCAATATTTTTTAAATCAGGTAATTGCCTATTTGTTTCCAAATATGCAGATATTCCAAATTATTTAAACAAACACCTTGATTTGATTTAATAAATTCTTCTCTATGCATGTGAATGCTTTGGTTCATGAAGACATGAGTTTTAATAAACTAATAAAATAGAAGTTGCTGTATTAGAATTTCATGGCCTATCTTGGGGGTTTTGTGGGCCTGTAAATTTTTTCTCTTTCTTTACAGTCCACAGACTAATGGGATATTTGTAAGTATATTGGACTTTCATTTCTTCAAGTGGTCATATTAAAATAATACCCACACAACAGTTTCATCTAGTAATAGCATTTGATTATATCCAATCCAGGATCTACACAAACCATGTATGATTTTTTTTTAAATGAGGAAAATACAAGTACAAAGAATAGCAAAGGAAACACCAAGAAAGCACAGATATGAAATAAGAGGTTAGGGTCAGCAGGGAAACTCTATACCAGCCCCAAAAGAGTGGTTGCTTCATTGTTTCTCTGGTGACATTACTTTTTCCAATGTTTATGTCAGGTGAGCAAAATAATAACATTCTTTGAACCACGTTGGTATTATCATAATATTAACAAACCCGCAAACCCAGAAAAGCTGTTGTCATTTCTCTTCTCCATAGTATAACAGAATCAAAACAATTATTAGTCACAGATAGAAATCTCCAAACATTCCCAAAGTGTCCTTTGTTTTCCTACCAAGTCAAGGTAGGCTCTGTCCTGTTGATGCACATTATTGTCAGGTGGTTCATTCATTTGGATACCTACTCTTCCTACCATACTCCCTTATCTGGCTTTGCTTTCCAATGCTCAGCTGACATCATTGTTGTCTGGTTCTCACTGAGCCTTTGTATTGGTTTCCTACAGCTTCTGTAACAATTACCACATACAGGATGGCTTAAAACAATGGAAGTGTATTATCTCATAGTTCTGAAGGCCAGAAGTCCAAATGCAAGGTGCTGGCAGAGCTAGTCCCTTCTGGGGGCACTAAGGGGTAATCTGTCTCATGCCTCTGCCCTAGCCTCTGGGGACTGCCAGCAAGTCTTGGCATTCCTGGGTTTGCAGCTGCATCTTCCCAGTCTTTGCCTGTAATTCCAACCTTCTTCCTTAGGTGTCTTTTCTGTGCCTCTGTGTCTCTATGCCCAAATCTCCACTCCTATAAGGACACCAGTTATCAGCTGTAGGCCCCATCTTAAATCAGTGTGACCTCATCCAACTTGATTACATCTGCAAACACTTAATTTCTAAATAAGGTCACATTCAAGGTACCCAGGGTCAGGATTTAAACGTATCCTTTTGAAGGACACAGTTCAACTCACAATATCTTCTAATTGTCAAATCCACTTGACTATCTTGAGTCTTTTATCTTCTTTGTTCCCCTTTGTAAGTGAAAAACTCAGAGGTTTCCTGTATTCCTTGTGTTTACATTTTTTTATTCCATTTTCTCCTGAACCCATTTTTTTTCTTTTTTTATTTGAATGTAGTTAACATACCATGTTACATTAGTTTCAGATGCAGTTTAGTGATTCAGTATTTCTATATGTTATGCTGGGCTCACCACGAGTATAGCTACCATCTGTCACCATATAATGCTATTACAATATCATTGACTATATTCTTTATGCTGTGCCTTTTATTCTTGTGATGTATTCATTCCAGAACTGGAAGCCTGTATCTCCCATTTCCTCTTCACCCATTTTGCTCATCCACCCACCCCTTTTCCCTCTGGCAACCACCATTTTGTTCTCTCTACTTGTGGGTCTAAGTCTCCTTTTCGTTTATTTATTCATTTGTGGGTTTTTTTTATATTCCACAGATGAATGAAATCATATGGTATTTGTCTTTCTCAGTCTTACTGATTTCACTTAGCATAATATCCTCTTTAATCAGACTTTTCTCCCTACAGTTCCACCAAAGCTCCCTTTGCCAAGACCACAAACATTGCTAACCCATTTTTTAATTAAATGTCTCAATCACAACTGGAACCCTCTTTTATCTTTGAAACTCTTCCTTCATCTGAATTTGGGACACCACTTTCACGGTTGGCTTCCTGTCATCTTTCTAGTCTCTAAAGTTGGGCTCCCAATTGGGACCTGTTTTTTCTCTATCTGGAGATACTTCCTATGTGATCCCATCTAATCCCATGGTTATAAACACCAGCTGTATGAATGATAATTCCTAAACTTGATACTTCCAGCCCTCATTGCTTCCTCACTCTCCAAAATTCATGTACACATCAGTTTTCTCACCTTTGTCACTAGATGTTTAATAGGCATCTCAGTTAAACTGCATTCTTGACCCTACTCCCAAAATAAAATGTTGGGTCACCATTGCCTTGTATCTCATGTTTATCCATTGACTCTGCCTTCAAAGTATACCTAACTTCTTACCAACTCTTCTGCTACTTCACTATTTCCAGCAATCATTAACACTTATCTGAACTATTGCAACAGATTTCAAACTGGTCTTCCTATTTCTCCCTTGCCCCTACAATCTATTCTCACCACACCAGCCAAAGAAATCCTTTAAAATTGTATATAGAATCACAGTACACCTTTGCTAAAAACCCTTCATGAATTCAGCATCTTAAGAAACAAAAGCTTTATCATGCCCCAGGAGCAGTTTGTGACCTGGTCCCACTACTACCTCTCTGATACCATCTCCTAACATTCATTCATCTCAATCATTTTGTTCTCAATCCATTTTGTCATTTTGAAATGATAGCATTTTTGTTGTTTCTTGAGCATGTCACATACCCAGGGTATTCACATCTATTGTTGCCTCTGCTAGGAATGCTCTTGCCCTTTAGATATTTGCATGGCTAATTGTCTTATTCCTTCAGGTCTCTATTCATTTATCACTTCATCCAAAAGATACTACTTACCTAAATTAACACCCACCCTCTCTCTATCCAATAGGCTCTTTCTTCCTTCTTCTAGGTACTTACTATTTCTACCATATCATACACTACCTGTTTTCTATCTCCCCTTCACGTGTTCAGAATACAAGCTCCTTGAGAATAGAAAGTTTGTCTGCTTATGGTTTTCACTGCTGTATTTATAGATCTAGAAACAGTGTGCAGCACATAGAAGATGTTTGATAACATTGGTTATTTAAATGTCTCTTTTTTCCGTTCTCTGTAGCATTTGACACTGTGGCCACATCCTTCTTGAATGTTCGTTTGGTTTCCCCTACTTGTCTGGCCACTAATTCTCAGGCTCTTCCTGAGGGTCCTCTTCCTTTTCTCATATATGGAATGGTGGCATCCACCCAGATTAAGACCTTGGTTCTCTTTTCTCTTCATTCTGTACATACTCCTTTGGTTGCAGTCCAAATCTCATTGCTATGACAAGCACCCACACAATCCCAGATAACTGACATACAGATCTTTGTCTCCATTTCAAAACTTGCTTCTGGATCCAAACTTGTCTGTCCAGATGCCCTCAATACCTCCACTTGGATGTCCTTAGGGAAGCCTAGTAACAGCCTGAGGACTGTTCCTCAGACTCACATTGTATTTCTTGTCTTTGTTCCTAATAAAAGGTCCCCAGAAACTGGACTGATTTTCCTAATAATGATTAAAAAAGTCAAATAGCTGTTCTTTGTCAAACATTTTATTTATATTTTTTCCTAATACATATAATGATTCATTCCAGTAGATTGTTAAATCTGTTTTATAGATGAGAAAACTCAGGCTCAGGCACACGAACTTGCTCAAGTTTGCAAGGCTTCTAATATCTTATTTTAGTTGTGCTTAGTGTATAATTTCAGTTCTCTTCTGAAATTATAAATGAAATCTCATCTTCCTCATCACAAAACGATTCCAGGATCAATTTAACCATCCAGTCAACAGAACAGCGTTTTCTGTGTCTCAAAGGCTCATTGCATTTGGGATACTCAATTCACTTGGCGTCTCCTGACCACAAACCCAGGAAGAGTCCATCCCTGAGCATTGGCTGCCCTCCACACTCCCACATACAGCTGAGTTTTAATCTGCCCAAATTGATTTTTTCATTCTTTTCCCACAAATCCCCTGGAACTCAAACATCTTTCCCTCTCTTTCCTTCCCACAAAATCTCCTATAAAATATCTCAATAAGAGCATGTTGAATGTAAGACATATTTGCATGACAAGCCACATGTTTAGAAATGAATGGGGTTATTAAGGTGCAGGTGTTTACAAAGAATGTCCGAAAGTATCTTAGAAAGGGACACGGTGCCTTGTTCTAATCTCCGAAGTGAACTATTTGTCCCCATTTATGTCCTGTCTAAAAAAGTCCATTCAGCTCAATCATTCCCTCCTCAGAAGTTCTTCTCCGATGTCCCTTGGCAGCCTGCTCTGACCCACACTCTATGTATCTGTGTTCTGTTGTTTGTATTTTTGGCTTACTTTAATAACATAAGACATTACATCACTATTGGGGTGAATGGCAAGCACAAATTTTCTAGAACTTAAGTATACTAACATCCATAAATTTGAGGGTTTTTAACGGCCATGGAAAAAACAGAATCAAAATATATGTTCCATTTTTCATAATTTATTATATGTATTCTTCACAATTTTATGTATTTTATATTTTCCTCTTGGATGCCGGTATATCATGCACACATTTCCAAATTACACTGTATTTATGCCAGCTGGAGGCAAGGATCATATCATATGCATTTCTCTATACTCTGTGTGTAGCCGTATGCAGAACATATAGCAGGAGTTTGATAAACACTGAGCAAATAATGGATGGACAAATCAAAACCATCCCTTCCTGGACCACTCTGGAGCTTAGTAGTATTTAAAATCTGCTTTAGTTGTATTTAAAATCATTGTGCGTAAGGTAATCACATTTTCTAAACCAAACATTAGACCATTTGGTCTCATAAAATTTTGGGACCAAACATTTGATTGTCCTATTTAAAATCTGGGCTGTCCCATAAGGTCACCCCTATGTTTGGTACAGAAAGTATTAAGAAATAAGAATATAAACCTAAATGCCACTTGAGTCACAGCAGCCATATGTTTAATGCTTAAGAAGAAAGAGGTATAATATTAAAATTTGGAAATCTTCATACCGAGACAGAGAAGCAACCCAGAGGTTGATTAAGAGTTGATTTGATGCATGCATTTTGCTTCACCTTGAGTGAAACAGCAGGCTTTAGGCTCCAGTTTCTTCCACTGGATTAAATCAGGTGTAGCATATGTAGGCTCTCACACAGCGGCTACTGCTGAGTCTGTCCAGAAAATGGCTGTGCCAGCAGCGATTTCCCTGTGGCTCTCCTATTTAATTGAATGAGAACCAGCAGGTGACTGGTGCCATCACGGGGGAATCACAGACACACTCTGAGCATGTCACTGTGTGATGGAGCTAATACACAGCCTTCTAAGTGGGGCACTGGATTCTGTTCAGAGAAGGCGCACACACAGAGGTTTTCCTATTATTATTATCATTATTTTAATGTACTAGAGTTGTGACTTTGAAACCAATATTCTTACATCTTATGTAATTAACATGGAAAGTAGTGATGTCTCATATAATTTATAAAGTGATTATGTATCTTCCAACCCATTATTACTAAGAAATGTTAATACACCTTATGTATATTTCTGTCCTAATGTTAATGACAAGCAGTGATAAGAAAGGGAACTGGGGATCAAGGAAGAGTTTCCCTCCCAACATATTGTGTATTTGTTCTGTGAATATTACGTGTTTGGTTGCTACAAAATAGTTAGAAATGTGGAGAATGAAGGCATCTGTATATATAAAATGATAGTGAGTATTCATTCAGTAGGAAAAAGATAAGCATTGCTGTTAATGTTCCATTAAGCCTCAAACATCAGAAGAGCACTAATTTTCACCATACCTTGGATTTTTTAGGGAGTAAAGGCAAAGCTAACTATCTGATCTGAATGAGGTTTCCTCGGTACTATTCAAGGACAAGAGGCATTAAAAGAGACCCATGTCAATTTATAACTCAGTGAATCTATCTTCATAGAATAAATGGAATATATAGACAGCAACTAGCAAAGCAACTCGTGTTTAGCAGGGAGAAAAATTTAGAAACCATTTGCACTCAAATGTTACAAAGATGTATAAAAATAAAGTCATATAAAAACATGTATGTGGATGACAGAAGTATATGTTAAGATTTTCTTTTCTGCTGCTTAATGAGAACACACTTATTTAGTTCGAAGTCCACACAAAATAACAGTTGACAAAAATTATAAACAAAAGCTTGAGACATTATCAGAGAATGTTAAATAAGCAAAAGAATGGAGGCATTTAAGTGAAATTAGAAGACAAGAGATTCAGATAAAAAAAATGTTAATACAGTTCAGTTTCTTTAAAGTTTTAATGATCACAAAGCATTAAGACCTAACCCCCTGAAGGTGGTAGGTGCTGGGGGCACAGTAACAATTCATATTAGCCTGTAAGCCCCCAAATTTACTCTGGTTGTCAAAAAAAGTCATGTGCTTAGTTAATGATCCCCACAGCATTGTGTTTGTCTGAAACTTTCATCTCCCTTGCTGTCTGCTGGCTTAAGGCTTACACCTTTGCTCTTAATAAAAGAAAAGAGAGCTATTTAACTAAATCTCCTAACCATTAAAAACAATTGGTTTTACGGGCACTTTCAAGTCCCCCTCAGAGAAAGCTACTACAAAAAAAAAAAAAAAAAAAAAAAAAAACAAAAAAAAAAAACACCACTTTGATGTGCTGTGGGGCTTAATCAGACATTCTAGAGTCAACAAATGCTAAGAAAAAAAATCTCAATAAAATGCTTTAAAAAATTGTAAGTCAGTTTGATAGAGTCTGAGTTGCATGTTTGTAGTGCTTTTGGAGATCTGCCAGTGCTAAATAGGATCCAGTTGGTGGGGACTGAAGGATTCCTGGCAGCAAATCAGGACAGAAAATCTGACCAAATAATGTCTTTCCGAATAGCTGACAGCTAAAATCTGTTCTCTGGCTGTTACTGCTGTGAGTAAATGGGCAGATATTTTATTTAAACACATAAGTGTGAAAGAAAGTTGTCATTTCCATATTCTGGAAAGTCCAATTGGAAAAAACAAGGTATTTTTCAATATTGTTTTTTAATGAAGCTTGCCAGTTTTAGGAAAATTTATCAAGAAAATAAGGTAGACTTCACCTATTTTTTCTTCTTAGAAATCAAGTTTGAAATTCCATGTCTATTTAAAACAAAACAAAAAAACCATTCCTTCTATCCCATTGTCCATATTCAGGAAAAGAGAAGCGACTGAAGCAAGCTAAAGAAGAAGCTATGGCAGAAATTGACCAGTACAGAATGCAGAGAGATAAGGAGTTCAGACTGAAGCAATCTAAGGTAAACAAAGTCAATACAACTTCTTTTTAATGCGGCATAGATTATAATATATTAATATTCAAGAGGTATAATTCAGAATATCAAGGGGGGAAATACACTGGATTGAGCAGATGCAGTTCAACTAGCTTGAACATCAAACTAAATCTTACGCATTCTAGAATTACTGATTTTACACTTTCACTTTCAAGGCTTTTTGATTTGACATAGAAAGTGTCAATCAGTAGTTAATATCTATTATGTTGCCCATTAAAAACTGTATTTTCAAATATTCAAATTGAAGGACCTGGTTGAGTATTATTTCTTCTACAGATTATTGACTAACACATTTTATTAAGAAAAACACTTCACAAAATGTATTTTTTTGTCTATCAACATTCACCACTACAATCAATAAAAAGAGTTGTACATCATTACAGAATGAGTTTGTTAAGCCACATCTACTTTGGTGAATTCAAGATTTACAAATGACCAAAGTAGATACTGTTACATATTGCTGAAAAGTCTCCTGGTATTTTTATTATTATTATTATTTCCTCTTTAACAGTCTGGCTTCATTCAACAAATCTTTCATGAAAATATTTTTAAAAGGATTTTTCCTCTACTAACATTTTCCAAATATCTACAGTTTAGAGTAAAAAAAATAAATAAATAAGCACATGATATTTTCAGAACCAACATTCTCCCTTCTGTGTCGCAACATGGAGTAAAAAAAATTATTAAATTCCATGTGTTACAAACTAAAGTTCGTATGATATGGGGGTTTTTTTCTTTAGTAGGAACATAAATAAAGGCTGACACTGCAAGATGAACTACAAGCACTTTGGAAATCCCCTCATTTACAACTTTTATTTTAGTGGGAATGGATGTGAGACTCATTCATAGAGGATCAGGTAAATTGAATCCCACGGTAGGAAAAACTTTTCCAGTGACCTCTTTCTTTTTTCTTTTTTCTCAGTATTTTTTTTTTTTTTGGAGATTTTATTTATTTATTTATTTATTTATTTGACATAGAGAGAGAGAGAGAGTATGAGCACAGGAGGGGCAAAGGGAGAGGGAGAAGCCAACACCCTGCTGAGCAGGGAGCCCATTTGGGTCTCTATCCCAGGACCCTGGGATCATAACCTGAGCCAAAAGCAGAAGCTTAACCAACTGAGCCACCCAGGTGCCACAGTGAGCTCTTTCTTAACATAAAAAGTCCTTCCTAGAATAAAGTGGACCATCAGCTAAAATAAGTTCTTCTTATCAATATTTTTAAAAAGGCATCATAAAATCCAAAGTCTATACATGTGTATAGAACCCTCCGTGATTGGCCCTTGGCTGTCTCTCTAACTTCTCAGTTCTGAAAATATCATGTCATTTTACTGTGAACCAGAGATATTTTTTAAATGATAGTGTAGGGAAAAGCATTTCTTTATGTTTTTATGAAAAATTCATTGAAAGAAGCCAGTCAATTGAAAAAGAAACCATAAGGAAATAGGAGAACCCTTTCCAGCAAGCAATGTGCAATAATATCTACTAGGGTCATTTGTAACATTTTCTATTACCTTTGTCTCTATTTGTTCAATTCTAGCCATAACTGCCTTCCCGTTCTTCCCCAGACTGAACATGCCCACGCCAATGGCACCTTTGCACATGCTTTATTTCCTCCTGGAATCATCTTCTTTCAGACATTTTCATCCTTCTTTGATCTCTGTTCATTTGTTAACTCCTCTTTCTGGTCACCTTATTTAAAATTGTGTCTCTCATCCAAAAAAGAAATTCCCCATTATAGTCATATCATGGATCATTACTAGATACATTGTAAATTTACGTTTTTAATTGCCTGTCTTTTCTTCTGAACTATAACACCAAAATGGCAGGTTCTATGTTATGTTCTCTGTTACTTTCCCCAGTGATAAAATAGCGTCTGCTCCATTTATTGAGTGTAAACACACAATAAATATTCACTGGAAGAATGGGTAACTAACATTTCTTCTGTGCCTTTATCTTTCCTGTTGAGTCCCATCATGACCCATGACATGTTGGGAGCTAAGATAATAGTCATCATTAATGCCAACCAGCATTTATTATTCCAGGCAGAATATTTCTGATGTACTTATTTCTATTTTTAAGTAATCACAAGACTGTAATTTTAGAAAGTAGTTGGGTTAAGTCTCTTGAAATATTATACCTCCAGAAAGATCTCCTAAGATGTAAATCTGGTTCAGGGTATTTGTTCTCTGCTTTGGAAAACAATTAAAACTCCTCATTGCTGTCATAATTAGAGCTCTAGGCCAATTTTCCAGCTAGTTGATCAAAAGCTCACTCATATAGAAAGGTTAACAGGTTTAGGCCTCCACTACTTCAAGCATATTGTAAAACCATTAGCACAAGATATTCTTTCCTTGGCATGACCTCCATATGTCAGACATATTGTTATTCCAGTTAAATCTCATCATCATTAACCCAGGGCAAGTAAGAGGTCTGGGAGGAGACCCAAGAAGCCAGTTTCCTGCCTGCTGTGGGTGAGACACCTCGATGTCACTTTTTTTAGTTACTCTTTTAGCTCTTGTTAATGTATGTGTTGTTTCAATTCCCCTGATGTATCAACAGAAGCAGGTATCCCAGTGTGGGTTGTTTATCAACAAATATTGTTTCATTAAAGATTTATTTATCCCTTGCTTGGCATTGCTACCGGATATAATTTCTTCTCCAAAAGAAGATATTACATGGCTAAAAGGAAATCTGGAAATCATGGCAAACATGAAATCTCTTATTAATGCCAAGTAGAAGTTAGATGGCCCATGAATCTAAACAGAAGACGTGAAAACAGTTTCCTGGGGCATATTGAAGACTTTTGTATCTTTCATCTTTCCTCCTGAATTCATTTTGTTTTCTTAAAACAACCGTAGATTGAGAATGCAAAACTGTGTTTTGCGTATGATAGCGGGACCCAAAAACCTCTGCTTTCTCCTTTAAAAAGAAAAAAAAAGTTTTATTTATTCTATTTGAGAGAGAGAGTGAGCATGTGAGTCGGGTGAGGGGAAGAAGGAAAGAATCTCCAATCAGACTCTCCTCGGAGTGCAGAGAGCGACACAGGGGCTCAATCCCACAACTCACGAGATCATGACCTGAGCTGAAACCAAGAGTCAGATGTTTGACCAACTGAGTCACCCAGGCACACCTCTCTGTTTTCTCTCAAACAGGAACATTTGAACAATTTATAAGTAAACATACTGAATGCTGAAAGATTTCACAAACACCATCAGTCATTTAGCTGTAATCTAATAAGCCTCAATCTCAATATTGAAGTTTTGAAAATTAACAGGAAGAAGTCCTTAAAGGGAGTCCTTTGATGAAGTGTACCACCACATGCCACACTATTATCAACTTTTAATTTATATAGTGTCCTAAACATTCAGATAGCAGACTTCTGCCAACAAGAGCAGCAGAGTGCAGGTAATAAGTTCTCTATAATGTGTTCTCTGTAATACGTTCTCTGATTATTCTATTCAGTTAAAGAAATATGCACTGAGCATCTACTATGCTCTAAGCAGTGTTAGAGACACTTACAGTACATCAGTGGACAAGGCAATTGATCTTTTGTGGAGCTTATATTCATTCCTTTACTCTACTGGATGGTTTAAATCCACACTGTCTGCATATATAAAGGTATGGAATTCTTCCTGAGGAAGGCCATTTAAAATAGTATATGGTACCAGAGGAGAGGTGGGTGAGTGAAGGGTGTTAAGTGTACATTTATCTTAATGAGCACTGAGTAATATATAGAATTGTTGAATCACTGTATTGTACACCTGAAACTAATATAACTATAGTTAACTAATATTAACTATACTGGAATTAAAATTTAAAATAAAGTAAAAAAAATAATAAAACAGTATATGGTTGGTTACTGGTAGAACAATTCAATATAGAACTATAGAAATTCAAATTACTGAACATCAAATAAACTCAAAATAATATTATATTTATTCAGGATGAGGCATGGACTATGGGCTACTTTTTAAGAGCATTCCAATGTTTCCGAAAGTATAAAATGGATTAAAAAGCACGAGAGGAGCGCCTGGGTGGCTCAGGGGTTAAAGCCTCTGCCTTCAGCTCAGGTCATGATCCCAGGGTCCTGGGATCAAGCCCTGTATCAGGCTCTCTGCTCAGCAGGGAACCTGCTTCCCTTCCTCTCTCTCTGCCTGCCTCTCTGCCTACTTGTGATCTCTGTCTGTCAAATAAATAAATAAAATCTTTAAAAAAATAAATAAATAAATAAATAAATAAATAAAAAGCACGAGAAACATAATCAGTGAAAATTCATAAAAATCACCGACATTGGGGCACCTGGGTGGCTCAGTGGGTTAAAGCCTCTGCCTTCAGCTCAGGTCAGGATCCCAGGGTCCTGCTCAGCGGGGAGCCTGCTTCCTCCTCTCTCTCTGCCTGCCTCTCTGCCTACTTGTGATCTGTCTGTCAAATAAATAAATAAAAATCTTAAAAAAAAAATCACCAACATTTACTGCTCAGTTGCTCAGGGGTAAGCTCCTTGCTATGTACCATCTATACTATAATCCTTTCAGAAAATCATTGTGTTGTCTTAGAAAGGCACATGAAGAATACAACTAATAGTAGTAGCTGCCATCTGTGCGCTAGTCTCGTACTGTCAAAAATGGTGGCCACTTCACCTATAGCTAAAAAAACGCTCATAATATAGCTAGTCCATGCGTGGAGGAGATGGGTGGTGTAACTGGGTGACGGGCACCAAGGAGGGCATGTGACGTCATGAGCACAGGGTGTTATATACAACTGATGAATCACTGAACTCTACCTCTGAAACTAATAATACACTGTATGTTAATTAATTGAATTTAAATAAAGTTAAATTAAATTTTTAAAAAATTTAGCTAGTCCCCATGAAGATGTTCTGTAAGTATAAAATATATACCAGATTACAAAACTTAGTATGAAAAACAATGCAATAATTTTATACTGATTATACATCAAAATAATAATGTAAAGAATACACTAGGTTAAATAAAATATGTCATTAAAATCAATTTTGTCTTTTTTAAGTTAAATTAAAATATTTTTAAAGATTTTATTTATTTATTTATTTGACAGAGATCACAAGTAGGCAGAGAGGCAGGCAGAGAGAGAGGAAGGGAAGCAGGCTCCCCATTGAGCAAAAAGCCTCATGCGAGGCTCGATCCCAGGACCCTGGGATCATGACCTGAGCCAAAGGCAGAGGCTTTAACCCACTGAGCCACCCAGGCGCCCTATTTAAATTAAATTTTTAATTAAAATTAAAAAGTCACCTTTATAATGTGACTCTGTAAAATTTAAAATTACTTCTATGGCTTGTTGGGACACCTGGTTGACTCAGTTGGTTAAGTGACTGACATGATTGTGGCTCAGGCCATGATCTCAGGGTCATGAGATGGAGCCCCACTGTGGACTCCCTACTCAGCAGGGAGTCTGCTTGAGCTTCTCTCTCTCCTTCTGTTCCTCCCCCCACTTTCGCACTCTCTCTCTCAAATAAATAATAAAATATTTTAAAAATTTACATATATGGCTTGCTTTGTGAGTCATGTTATGTTTCTATTGGACAATGCTGAAATAAAGAACCTAAATTGAAATGAACTTTTTCAAGGGCCTACAGAATAGTTCAGCGATCTAACCTAATAATAGCTGTTTTTAACACTGTTCCAAAAAAATAGATAATAATTTTATAATAGTTTGTCTTATACATTTTTCAACACTAAAGAAGTTGGATTTAAGACTTTTTTTTGAGTTTGGTAGACTCTCACGTAAGATAGTGGGTTTAGAAGGAAAAATAGATTTTGGTAAAATAATTTTGGTAAGTAGTTCTCCTCCATTTTTAGACTTCTTCCTAGCAAGGGAAATTCAGTCCATATGTCTCTGCTCCTTGTATTCTCACTTATCAAAATGTTATTTTATAAAAGTTATTTGATGTCTTAGAAGCTAGTTTTCCTTAAGTGATTTTCTTTGAACTGGGAAGCCTTTATTGCATGGAGTATAAACAGAAAAGAACTTGAAACTGATGGCCTCAGTTGCATTTGATTTCAAGAGTAGGACCTAGAAAGATAATTCGAATTCTAGAATTTAAAATAGTCTTAGGAGTCAATCATTAGCGTAGTCTCTTGGATTGAACTAAATGCATACCTTCTTTGTGTGTAAACACTCACAGAAGAGAAAAACAAACAAAAGCCAGCTGCGTCACCTTAACAATGCTGTTTAAGAAAGGCTGAGTTTACAAAGGAGTTAAATTAGGAGTTGACTGTTTGCTTAGCAAAGGATAACTTTACAAAGGGTTTCACTGCAGAATCCCTTTAAATTGGCAATTCCCCTGGTGAAATTTTATTTTGTTCAAATCTCTTGGAGATAATGGGAAATACTAGGAAACCCTGCCAATGAGAGAGCAACCAGAAAGATTTATTAAAGTGCATCTAAAAATATAATGTAACTAAATGGACACGTATATCTTTTTTTTTTTTTTAGATTTTATTTATTTATTTATCAGAAAGAGAGAGCGAGAGAGAGAGAGAGCACAAGCAGACAGAGAAGCAGGCAGAGGCAGAGAGAGAAGCAGGCTCTCCACTGAGCAAGGAGCCTGATGCGGGACTCGATCCCACGACCCTGGGATCATGACCTGAGCTGAAGGCAGCGGCTTCACCAACTGAGCCACCCAGGTGCTCCTGGACATATATATCTTAAGTTGAAATTCAATTTATATTAAAATTTTCAAAATTGTATCTGTTACCCAAAAAGCAATAACTATACATGCCAAATTATTGTACTGGGAATGTTGTAGCTATATCTTCCTGAAAAACCACAATCAGTATGTATTTTAAAAATTGGAAAACCAGTTATTTGCTCTTTAAAAATCAACAGAATGGGTGAAATCATGTCTTTTAACTTTATTTTCCAGATTTTTAATTCAGAAAAGTAAACCACAGGGAAGATACAGGAACTGAACTGAACCTATTGTAAATATTTGAAAAATGTAATACATGAAAAAACTTCTGAGTATAACGATTGTGAATGTGCCTTCAATTTGTACTGTGTGGAGACCAGCCTCAAAACAGAAGTAACTGACCATGGCTTTTCATTTTTTAGGAATGTTTGTCTGTCTCACTTATGGTAGTAGTGCTTGTATCCATTCTCTGAGAAAGTTCTGGAAAAATAACACGTAAGAGGTACACCATAGAACAAGCATTAATAAATAAACCAAAACAAGTTTAACTAGTAAAACAATTACACTTTAAAATGATACATAATGTGGTGAATTCTGTTTTATTTTGTCAGATAATGGGCTCTCAAAGTAATCTCTCAGAAGAAGTAGAAGAACAAACACAAGGGAAGATAAAAGAACTGAATGGAAGCTACAACAAATACATGGAAAATGTGTTGAAGCAGCTTTTGAACGCTGTTTGTGATGTGAAGCCAGAAATCCATGTAAACTACAGAGCCACCAACTAAATGGGCACCCCACTGTTCAATAAAAGCTATATGCATGCCACCTGGTTGCTTATGGTTATTAAGCTTATTAATGGGTTATATTTTATAATCCATGTATTATAATATAATGAATTATTATAATCCCTATGTAATATATAATCCATATGTTAAAATAGAATGGATTATATATTATAAAGCTTGTTAATTAATAAGCTTAATGTTTATTAGGAAACTTGAAATTAGTAAATCTCATATTTACTAGATATCTACAGATTCCAATGTGACATAATTCACAAAACAGCACTGAATTTAAAAACGAACAAACAAAAAGTTGTTATATCTTTCTTGGTAACAGGCATGACTTGTCATTCAATGTGGAGTAAATCAAACATGCAAAGTAACATATTTTTTGACACTTGGCAGGAAAACATGAACCTGGCCACTTTTTAGGGAATATGTGGTTTTTAAAAAGTGCTTCTTTTTAACAATTTACAAAATTTTTTCTTTGTTGTAGTTGTTAAAAGATCATTTTTAAAGGAAGATTTATATCTCATACAGGTATAAAATGAACATATGTCAAAGATTTTATTTAAGTCACTAATCAATGAGGAAACCAGTAAGATGTTACCACTAGTTCAAAGAATAGTAAGAATGTCATAGCTAGAGAAATGAGAGATAATAGATGATAGGTAGAGAGAGAGAGAGAGAGATGATAGAGAAAGAGAAATGGGTTGGTTGTGTAAACATCCTTTCTGCCTATCAGATATTCTTCTCTTTCAACTATTCTTTAAAAGAAAAAAAAAGATAATTAAATGAGATTCTCACATAGATGTTTAAATTTAAAGAACAAACAAACAAAAATGGTCCCAGGAGATGTTATTGTTATATGCTATGAATTAAATATTTGTGATCCCCCAAAGTTTGTATGTTGAAATCTAATCCCCAGGGTCATGGTAGTTGGAGATGGGCCTTTTGGCAGGTAGTTAAGTCATGAGAGTGGAGCCCTCATGACTGAAATTAGTGCCCCTGTAAGAAGAAGCCAGAGAGTCAGTTCACTCACTCTCTGTCATGTGAGGATAGGAGAAGCTGGCAGTCTGCACCCTGGAAGAAGGTTCTCACCAGAACTTGAACATTCAAGTTGAGGTTCAAGTTCAACATTCATGTTGAACATTCAACAGAATTTTCTGTTATTTATAAGCCATCCAGTCTGTGTGACACTTGGTTATATCAGCCCCCAGTACTGATACAGACAACCATCTAAACAGCAATAGCTTAATTCTTGTTAAGTACCAGGAACTTGAGGTACCAAGTAAAATTATCTTGATCCCATTGTGGTGAGTACTGTCAGCATCCCTGTTGTACAAAATGGGAAATAAAAATTAAGGAATTGCTTAGAGTTGCTTGAATAACAGTGACAGAAGACTTCCTGTCTGGCCAATGACTCCAATGTCCCCACTCTTTGTTACTTACCATGCTACCTCCCTGAAAATTTTTACGTTTACATCCTTAAGAATCCTGAGTACTCTGATTTTCCAATACTGTATACAGACAAATTTTAATTCTAGTCTAAACAAAACTTAATTGGTATAATTTTCATATATTCAATTCCAAATATAAACTGAAATTATTCTAACTGGTCATGGTTTTAGATTACTCTAAATTAGATTTAGGTTTCCCTCTCTAGACAAAATTAAAACTTTACTACATAGTTTCAAATATGAGAAATATTCAATTTTATATTGACATGAAACAAATGGGAGAAAAATTTAATTTTATTCTTTTCCCCAACTTTCTGAGCAAGGAAAACCAAACAGGTTAGTTTGTGATAGATTTCTCTATTTGTCAGAAAAACAAAAAACAAAAAACTGATTCCCCAATTAATGACCAGAAAGGTATCAACCTTTCTTAAGAACAATGTCCTTTAATTTGGAGGGAGGAGGGGTAGATGTAACACATATTTTAGGGAAGAAATAAAATTGCTTCCCTAAAATAAGGACAAAAATACTGATTCAAAAGTGTACATGTACTCTGATATTTATTACAGCATTGTCAACAATAGCCAATTTATGAAATGAACCCAAATGTCCATTGACTGATGAATGGTTAAGAAGAGGTGGTATACACACACACACACACACACACACACACACACACACACACACACACACACAGTGGAATATTGCTCGGCCATCAAAAAGAATGAAATCTTGCCACTTGCAATGTCATGGATGGAGCTACAGTGTATTATGCTAAGTGAAGTAAGTTAGAGAAAGACAAATACCATATGATTTCACTCATATGTGGAATTTAAGAAACAAAACCGATGAATATAAGGGAAGGGAAAAAAAGAGAGAGGGGGATGCAAACCATAATAGACTCTTTACTATAGGAAAAAACTGAGGGTTGATGGAGGGGAGGTAGATGGGAATGTGCCAAAGGTTGATGGGTATTAAGGAGGGCAATTGCTGGGTTGAGCACTGGGTATTATATGTAAGTGATGAATCACTAAAATCTACTCCTGAAACCAGTATCACATTATACATTAACTAACTAGAATTTAAATAAAAATTTGAAAAATAAATATACAAAGGAGAAAGCAAGACCACCTAAAATGATGGAAAACTAAAAGAATTTGTTGCCAACTGACCCACACTAAAAGAATGACTCTCTTGGTCACTTGGAATTTAACAAAGAAATAACTCACTAAATTAAGTTTGTAACAATATCGGGGAAAATAAATGCTTTCTGGTGCACACAGTGAGAAAAAAATGATAAGATAATAAAATAAAATAAGGACAGATATGAAGGATATCCATTTCAACACAGATTTAGAGAATTTTATTACTCTTGCAGAGCTGAGATATGTAAAACACTGAGCAAAACTGCACATTTGAAAAATTATCATGTGAAGAGATAATTCTAAAAAACACAGCCTTGTGATTTGCCTTAAATATCTTATCTCATTAAAAGATGTCTTAAATATCTTATCTCATGAAAACCATCAAGATGTCAATTTCTGGATAGGAAAAGCTTGAGTATATATCTGGAACACATTCCTCAGCCTACATAGGAGATAGGATGATTTTTTAGGCTTAAATGCAATAGAAATACACTAAAATCAGTATGGAATTTTTCTCAACAGTAAAGTAGCTACCATGGCCAAAAGAAAATGATGAAGACTGGGAGTCAATATCTTGTGTGTCTGCTCTAGGTTGTGCCCCATGTTCTATGTCCCATTGGCAACATTTTTTAATCTTTCTGAGTCTCAGATTCCTTTTAATGTTTTAATAGACAAGATGGCCTTCAACTAAATGATCTCTTCAGGCCCTTTAATATTCAGTTCTGCATATTACATCAGACCATTTGTAAAAATCAGTATTCACAACTTGTGTTTTTCTCATGCACTTCTGTAGTATTTGTTAATTTTTTTGAATGACCCCACATTTATTCTAAACACTTGAAGCATTTCAGAACATCTCCCCAAAGCATGCCACTTTCGTGTGTGGACTATTTCCAGCTGAGGGCAATCAAGACCCAGCAAGCTCATGAAAAACTTTTACCTCTCCCTTAAGCTACCTAAAAGAATTTGGGTAGGGGACCTAGTTCAGAAAGAGAGTTTTACCAAGAGATAACTTCTGTATCTGAATAACCTATCTATATGGCAGGACAAAATCTTATTACCAAATATTTGCTCTTTTTACTATCCAGTGTCTCACCATCCTTCCTTTTGCAGTCCCTGGTCCTTGTCTCATTCCTTAATTCAAGATGGCATTTAAAGGGTGCCTGGGTAGCTCAGTTAGGTAAGTGC
This sequence comes from Mustela nigripes, assembly GCF_022355385.1. Classification (NCBI taxonomy): domain Eukaryota; kingdom Metazoa; phylum Chordata; class Mammalia; order Carnivora; family Mustelidae; genus Mustela; species Mustela nigripes. Next base: position 36,624,417 of record NC_081566.1, on the reverse strand, counting down.
ACGCCTCTTGATCTCAGCTCAGGTCTTGATCTCAAGGTCACCAACAGTTCAAGCCCTACACTGGGCTCCACACACGGTGTGGGAAAAAAAAAAAAAAAAAGATGTCATTTAAGCTTCAATTGTCCCACTGTTCCTGGGTTTCATATTCTTACAGGTCTCCTATATGTGTGTAATTGAATTTGTCTTCCTTCCATTAATCTGTCCTATGTTGATTCGATTATTAGACCAGCCCACAAACCAAAAAAGATGCAAAAACTCAACACACTATTTTGGCAAGAGTATGTGCTGATCTTCAGCATTCTAGATTCTCTGTAGCTCACATAGTTCTGGCTTCAGATATGGTTTCATATCTTTGCCTAACTGAATGAGTCATTTTTCAAGAGCTCTCACACTCTCACAGATGGCTGAGCTGCGAAGTTTTACTTTATTTACATATGAAAAATGTTTTACGTATTTCAGAGACAACTCACTTATCTATGACAGCTTTCTCAGTCACTAAACTGTTGACTTTTTTTGCACATGTGCTTATCCTAAAATAATTTTCCTGCTCATACAGGTTTTCGCACAGAAATGGAATAAAGTAAGGATGTGTTTAATCCTCTTCTGTGTAAGGATGTATTTAATCCCCTTGCTTTGATCCTTGACACAATCAGAAATTACAAAATGAAAAATGACTCTAACTTCTTATTCATTTCCATTGTGCCTGAAAGCAAAGCAATGCAATTTACAGAAATGTAAAAAAATAAAAATTTTCTGATTTTTCCCCTCTGTATTAGCACACAAAAACACACCAGGTGAAGAACTGCCACCAATAATTCAGCACTATTACTTTCTAGATGAGCAGAACTAGTAGAATAGATTTGGCCAGACAACCTGACAATTTTGAAATATACAGATGAGGCCACCCTAAAATCTGTCAATCCTCAACATGTTAAGAATCCAGCCAAGATCAACAGAGTCCCATTGCCTGCATCAGCCCATAAACACATGAGTGAGAAAGTGAAGACCAGGTAGACCACCCAGAGGACCCATAGATTCAAGAGCAATCATAAATTATTTTAAGCCACAGAGTTTTAGGATGGTGGGTTATGAAGCAAAAACCCATTAGCTATTCTTTAAAAAAGAGAGAGTGAGATCTGTCTTGAAGGCTGCCGAGAGTTCAAGTGAAATCAAGCAGATACGTGAACATTCAACTCAGATCTGTGAAGAAGGACTTTGAGGAGGAAATGTGTGGGGAGAAAATGAGCAATAGCAACAGCAGGTTAACTACAAAACTATGAAAATGGTCAAAGAGATGGGGCTGCCACTTAAGGGAGATATGTGTCCAACGATTTTTTTCTTTTCTTTCTTTCTTTCTTTTTTTCTTTTCTTTTTTTTTTTTTTTTTGCTTGGAATAGGAAATGTTAGAGTATATTCATAGGCAAATGTTAGAGTATATTCATAGGCCAAATGAAGTTCTATTGGAGAAGACAATATTTCTATGAAGAATAGAAGAAAACTATTGCAGAAGCAAAGTCCTTGAGAGGGCAGGAAGCATAGGGTTCCCATCCCAAGGAAAAGAGAGTCTTAGATAAAAGTAGGGACACTCACATTAAAAGGAAGATGGAGGTGGGGTTGACATACAAGTGGGTAGGTAGATTTAGTAGTAGGAAGTGAGAAAGTTCCTATCTGATTTACTGATGTTCTCAAAATAAATATGAGAGAAATAATTGCCTGGGAGTGAACAGAAGTTTTAGGAGACTTAACAAGACAAGAGAAGGAGTGAGTGGTCATTTTAGAACCTGTGAGGATGACAATGCTAGGGAACTGTAAGAAGAGTATCAAGTAGTATTGAGTGTCCAAATATGAGATAGCTTGTCACCCTTGTAAAATGAAACAAAGTCAGTGTGTGTTTTTCTCTGGTGTTGGTGAGCTGCTCAGGTGCAGGCAGGTAGCCTGATTCCACCTCTAAACTCAGCAATGGAGACTTGACATCCCCTCCCTTGCCCTGTTGAAGTAGGATAAAGCTCTTCAAAATGAATACTATATTTTACAAATTTTAAGGAGAATAAGAGGGACGCCTGGGTGGCTCAGTTGGTTGGACGACTGCCTTCGGCTCAGGTCATGATCCTGGATTCCTGGGATCGAGTCCCGCATCGGGCTCCCAGCTCCATGGTGAGTCTGCTTCTCTCTCTGACCTTCTCCTCGCTCATGCTCTCTCTCACTGTCTCTCTCTCAAATAAATAAATAATAT